>NC_092036.1:100934853-101239644 GCF_003086295.3 Arachis hypogaea | reverse complement strand
CCGTGGGAGGCAGAGCCACTCCTCCAACTACGCTGTAGTTGTATGCAAAGTTAGCCTCATCTATTGCCTCCACCTTGTGCAAGATAAACTTGGTTTCCCCACCTGCATATTTATCATTATTATTACAATTCACAATCCATAATTATTTCATCTACTAATTTTGTCTAGTAAAATTTTTTAAAGAGACGCTTGTACTTTTAAAAAATCATAACAATTTTATTTTATATTTAATAAATAAAAAAAACTCGTATGCTTGGTTTAATTTTTAAAAAGATTTTAAATTAATTTATGTTTATCAAAATTAAAAAATTTAATATAATTTTATTTAAATTTAATTTTTATATTAATATCTGTTATAATAGATTTACCAAACCAGCACTTTTATTAAAATTTGTCCAATACTTAACCGGCAAAAAAAGTAATCATTCTGACTGAATTGAATAGTTACTAACCCTCGACAATGGTGAGTTTCTTGATGGTTCCGGGACCACCGTTTCCCTCAACGATTTCAACACTCTTGACGTCATCAATAATCTTAGGGGTGATGGAGTCGGCATCCTTCAAAGCATTGTAAAGCTTAGCAGGGGGCACGGTGGAGGTGATTTCATCCTCAAAAGTGAAGACGGCCATGATTGTTAATTTGTTATAAATATGTTGATAATGAAGAAGAGAATGTAAAGTAATTAAGAGTGATGAAGAAGAGAGGAGTAGTGGGTTGTATTTATAGGCACTGCCCTGTGGGATGTGGTGGTGTCATCTCTTCTCTGCTCTTGTGTGCCCAACAAAGAACAAACCATAATAATGCGAACATTCCACAGGCTTGTTGTTTTCTTCATTTTTTTTATTTTTCTAAGAAAAAAAATTAAATCGTTATCAGAATTTATTATTTTTTATAGTATTTTAATTATTATTTTAATATTTTTAATTTAATAATTTAATAATATATTTTTATTTAAATTATTAAATAAATTTTTTCGTTACAATGAAAAACCATAATTAAATATTTTGTGTAAAATTCTCATTTAGATCTTTTCTACATCCACGACTTCTTTTTTGAGTTTGTCAAACATTGCGATTTGGACGAATGGAAATTCAGAAAAGTTATAAGATTATCCATAAGTCGTTCAACGAAAGTGTACTGTTTACTATTAGTATTAAATGGTTCAAAGAAATTTAATAATGCAGTGTATTGCGGGCACAAAAGTTTTTAGACGCCCTTATAGACCCAAAATTTTAAATTAAACACCCCCAAATATTCTTTAAGTTTAACAGGAGTACTATCCTCTAATTCAACCTGATTATTTAATTCAACTAGAATTGCAAAATTTTAAATTATACTGGATCTTAACAAAAAGGTCAAAACCACAAAATTGAATTGGATCTTAGATCATCAACTATTTAAAATTGATTTAATATAATCCAAATGAATAGTATTGAATAATTACTTTCGAAGAATATTATATATATTGTTTTTATGTATATGCTTATTTCATATATTTTTTATTCGTAGTATTAGCAATTATTAATATAAAGTAGAGAAGATAAAAGATTTTTTTATATTATAAGAAAGTAAAAATATTTACACAAAAGCAAATATTATTTCACATGACTTTTATGGATATAGTATATTTTTATCTATAATAAATTTAAGAATAAAATATATATATTTTTTAATTTTTTAAAAAAATTTTAATATTTAATTTATTTTATTTTTTTCTAGCATTTCAAATATATCCTTAAGATTAGCATCGTTAGTGAAAATACTAATGTGGTAATTATATATTGATGTGTTACTAACGTATGACAACAATCCACGTTTTAATGATACATCAGCAGATGATTGTCATGTCATATGTTATCTAATTAATGAGTATAATTAAAATATATTAAAATTTTAATTCGGGATAAAATTAAAATCAACCATTAAAAATGAAATTAAGATAAAACATAAATATTGAGAATAAAAAAATATTTACTATAACAAAAATAGTATTTACTATTTGTTCCGAAATATTTGACTAAACTATTTGCAAAGATTGAGTTTGTTGTGAAAGAGATACAAGCTCTAGAAAAAGACTTCGCCTTGTAGTACCTACAAGAATTTCTGATGACAAAAATAATAGGTATTTTAATGGAGTAGTGTGTGTTAAAACTGCACTTTAATTATTTGAGTTAGTGAAGTATTTATAGTGATACTAATGTAAGTGATCACTTTATAATGAAATTTAAAAAAGTTTTAGAAGAGTCTCGTAGGAAGATAATAGACTATTTGTATAATGTGTATAATGAGTTATTGAGTTACAAAATTAATATTTTTCATACTATCTAGAATAACTATTTGGGTACTAGGGATAATAAACATCTTTCCAAAAGCTTAAACTGATTTTGGGATTTACAAAAGATTGAACTCTTGACCTTTTGGATCTAACGCTCTAATACCATGTCATGATAACACTCATTCCAAAAATTTCAGCTGATGAAAAAATGTAACACTAATGGTTATATCTCTAATACTCTATAAACCTCCATTGTACACATTGTACAACTATTCCATTGGTTACTCATACTTTTCCATTTTAGAATTGTGAATTTTGAACAAGAGAGAGCAGAACACCAAAGAAAGAAAAAAAAGATTGAGAAGAGAAAAATAGAAGATAGAAGCTAAAATTAAGAAAAAAATAAAGAGAGAACGAATATATTCACACTTCTAAAGTTACAGCAATAGCTTATATATATAAACAAGACAAAAATATGTATAACTGCCTTACACAAAACTCACTCAAAACAGAATATACCACCAAATAAAATCAAACTAACTACTTCTATAATTCTGTTATGAATAAAGATTTAGAATCTTTATCTTTTCTCTCTTTTACACCCCCTCAAACTCGAATATGGTCGAAGAGCAACTCGCAGTTTGATCCTCAATTTCTCAAAGGAAGTAGCAGATATAAGCTTGGTAAGGATATGTGTAATCTACTCAGCACTTGGAATGTGCACAATATGTAGAGAGTTGTTCCTCAACTTATCTCTAATGAGCTAAACTTTAAGTTGAAAATGATTCGTCTTATCATAGAGAATTGGATTATGCATAAGGAGAACGGTGCTCAGGTTATCACATTGAATCGTAGGAGGAGTCAGCTGAGAGACATCTAGTTCATGAAGAATATTTTGCAGCCAGACCAATTCAGCTTCACAAGACGCCAAGCTCCTGAATTCTTCCTCTGTAGAACTTCTGCTTATAGTATACTGCTTCTTACATGACCAAGACACTAAATTAGTCCTAAAATAGACACAAAATTCATATACTGACCTTTTATTATCAATGTCAGCAGCCCAATCTGAGTTTGAAAACGCATAAAGCCTTATGTCAGCGCATTTATGAAAGGCCAAGCCAAGTTCCTTCGTTCCTTGCAAGTATCTGAGGATCCTCTTTGTAACTTTTCAGTGAGAAAAAAGAGGAGCATGCATGAATTGACTGATTTTGTTAATTACAAATGAGAGATCTAGTCGAGTGATGGTAAGATATTGCAAGGAACCGATCACAGTTCTAAATAATTTTGGATCTTCAAAAGTTTCAGCACCTGAAGACAAAAGCTGCAAAGAAGAAACTATTGGAGTTGGCATAGGAGAAGCCTCTCTCATGCCTATTTTAGACAATAAATATGTTATATATTTTTGTTTGAGACAAATATAAGACTCCATTACTTGTATGTTGGACTTCAACACCCAAAAAATAACTCAAAGTTCCTAAATTCTTCAAAGAGAAAAAATCTGATTAAGTTGCCTAATCATAGAATTTACATATGAGTAGAATTCTTTTTAGTTACAATTATATCATCGACATAACACAAGATATAAATCAAATTAAAGAATCTATAGTTCTTCGAATAAATGAAGAGGTATCAGAATTAGCACTTTTAAAACCAAACTGATTCAAGGTATTACTTAACTTCAGAAACCATTTCTTTAGGGCTTGCTTTAAGGCATAAAGGGACTTGTTCAACATACAAACATGAGTATCACTATGTTGTTCAAAACCAATAGATTGAGACATGTAAATAATATGCTGTAAATCCTTATTTAAAAAAGTGTTATTGAAATCAAATTGTCTAATAACCCAATTTCTAGAGAGAGCTATACTTAAAACTAGTCTAACAGTAGTAGGTGAGATAACTGGACTAAAAATTTGTTCAAAATCAAATCCCTCTTGCTGATGAAATTCTTGAGCAACTAACCTAACTTTATACTTTTGAATAGACCCATCAGGTAGTCTTTTAATAGTGTAAACCCATCTGCAGCCAATAATTTTGGCATTCAGTGGTTTGGAAACTAAATCTCAAATTTTTATTCTCATAAGAGCATTATACTCTTCAATCATAGCTCTATGTCAATGTGAAATACTAAGAGCAACCTCGAAAGTTTTTGGTATATAATCTGCATGAGAAGTACTGTTAACAGTAGCAGTATAGATCTTTGGTTTAGAATGTCCAATTTTAGACTTGGTAGCCATATGATGAATATTATGAGATTCTTTAATTTGACTTGACTTATTATGAGATTCTTTAATTGGACCGTATGGAGCTCTGGCTCCCATTTGCAATTGTGATCTTAAAATCAGAAGGGTGCACAACGAGTAAGGAGATGAAAAATCAGAAAAAATAGAAAAAAGAAGTAAGGGAAGCAATTTAGGATATAAAAAAGGATAATGATCAAATTGGAGCTAATCAAATTTTATGCCATATCATCTAACTGTTACTGTATCCAGTGTGGCAAGAATTGGCTACGTCACTGACGGCGTCAGTGCTTCGGTGACAAAAAAAGGGGGAAAGACTAACGTGGTGCATTTTTTCTAATTTAGAGGACTAATTTAGTGCAATTAAAATTTCGAGGACTAAATCAGTGTAACTCGCCAATCTCAGGGACCAAAGTGGGGCTTAACCTAACTAAGGGAGAAGAATTAGAATGTTGATTGTTAAGGTTAGTATTAAAATCTTGATGAAGGTTAGTATAAAAAGCATTGGAATTATGATTGGCAGTGACAATGTCATTTTAAAAAGCAGAACTAACAGCACAATTATCAATAGAAGTAGTAGCATTATTATTATTTGGTAATAATGAAACAGGAACCATTGAAGGATAAATAATGCTTAATATCTGATCATTACTATTAGGAACCTGTGAAGAGTTCTCAGAAAAAGATTTGTGAAATAATTTAAGATATGAAAACTCAGATTCACTAAACTTTACATGCCTAGATACATAAATCTTGCTAGTAGAATCAAGACATTTGTAGCCTGTATAAGTTGTGGCATAGCCTAAAAATAAAACATTTGTGGGATCTAGATTCAAGTACTAGAATAAGGTCGCAGCAATGGATAACAAGAATAGCAAAAAAATTTTAAAAAATTATAATCTGGTTTCTAATGTAATAAAATTTCATATGGTGATTTATTTGCCAAAATAGAAGTAGGTAATCTATTAATTAAATATATTGAGATAATAACAGCTTCATCCCAATAGATTAAAGGCATAGACACAGTGGATAGCATAGACAAACTCATTTCAATGAGATGTCTATGCTTCCTCTCTGCACAGCAATTTTGCTCAAGAACATAAGGATATGAAAAATGATATGAAATGCCTTCTTATGCAATGAAATTAGTAAAAACAAGATATTTGTATTCACCTCAATTATCATATTGGAGTTTTTTAATTTTACAATTAGTAAGATTCTCTATGAGATTTTTATATTGTTTAAAAACATATAACACCTGAAATTTATTAACAAGCAAAAAAGTACAAGTATACCTACTAAATGTATCTATAAAAGTCACATAGTATCAATAACTAAGATGAGAGACAACAGGAGAAGGGCCCAAACATCGCTATAAACAAGTTATAAAGGTGCATCGTAAGATGTATTAGAATCAGAAAAAGGCAGTTTATGCATTTTAGTTTTAGCACAATTTTTACAGATCTTAGAAATTAAATCAAAACTAAAACTATTATAAGCTATATTACATTGATTGAGAACTAATTGAACTATTTTGGTGACAGAATGACCTAAGCATTTGTGCCATAGACCAAAATTAGAATAGAAAATAGAAAAACATAAGGAGTATTAAGGACTTATGAAGATTGAAGCATAGAAACATTCACAAACTGATAAAGACTTCCTCTTCTAAAATCTTGTAGAAGAACTCTCTTGATGAACTAACAACGAACAACACAATAAGTTGCATGAAATTCAAAATAAACAAAATTAACTTGAGTAAATTTGGATACACTTATTAGGTTCTTAGTGATGTGTGGTATGTGTATGAGCTGTTGTAATGGAAACCATCGTTTAGAATCCAAAGAATGCAAAAATGAACTACCAATATGAGATATAGAGCTACTTGAACTATTGCCAACTTGAACCTGATCAGGACCATTATACTCTGAGCAAGAAAGAAAGTTAAATTGATTTGGAGTCACATGATGCGAAGCTCCTATATCTGGATACCATGCTGGATCAGATATGGTGGATGGTGCAACAAGAAAGGCTTGTGAATTATGAAAAGATGAAACTGGTGGTAGACGAGTGGAAGCTGTGAAAGTGTTTTGTGATGAAGAGGGGAATGTAGAGTGAAAACCTACGTGTGTGGCCTGAATGACTGAGACTGAGAAGGGAGTGGAAGTTCTTGGTTAAATCGATGGAAGCAGTGCCAAGCAATGTGACCAAAACAGCCAATACTTGACACTGAGGTCTGGGAGAAGTATAGAAGGACCTTCCCCCTCTGGTTTGTCTTCCTCTTCCTCGTCTAGTCGTCTTCCTCTAGTTCCATGATTGAAATTTGGAATGGATGGAAAGGAAGTTTGTGTGAGATTCGCTTGCATCACCAAATTCTCTGGCTTTCGATACTTATCAAGCATTTCATCATGAGTTAGCAGCATAGTTTCAAGCTCACAAAAACTAAACGTTTCTGATTTTAAATTGACAGTAGTCATAAGCATTTGATAATTCTCATTAAGTCCTTTAAGAATAGATTTAACCTGTTTTTCTGGTTTGAGAAGCTTTTTCAAGGCTGCGAAAGAATCTGCAATTGTTTTGATTTTGGAAATATACTCTGATGCAGTAAGATTGTGTATCTTGATATTCTAGAGTTGTGCCTTCAATTACTTGATCCTAAAATTTGTTGACTCCTCAAAATAAGACTTAATATTATGCCAAATTTAATAGCTATAGACACATCTAACCATTTGGTTTGAAAACTGAGTTCATAAAAGTCAATAACCAGAAAATTAGGTTTTGGCCATTTTGAATCCATTGTGTGTATTGTGAAGATTCGATCCTAATAATTTAATTTTTCGAGTTATCAAAACAACTAGAAATTCTTTCTTGATGTAGATGATCTTCCAATATTATTATTTATACTCACGTAATTAATTATGGTGGGAAAAATATAGTAAGGAATTTAGAAGACCAACTTAAAATATTCTATTTCTGTGGCTAATATTTATTTTTTACACAACTTTTATAAATTTGCTCTAATAAATAATGAGAATGTCAAATTAAATTATGGCCTAATTCTTTTTTTTTTTTTTGGGTGAAGGCTAATAACAATAGCAAGTAGCAGTCACAGGACAAGAGGATGGAATGACAGAAGATGAAGAAGATGAACAACACGACAACAGCGTAGCAGCTTGCTTAATAATGATGGAAGTTGGAAGACCTCCAATTTCTCTGTGTTTTGACCCAACACTTAGGCTTTTGTATTTTTATTCCATTATGAATAAAAATCTCTTTCTTTAGGGGGAGAAAAAAAGAAAAAAGGCTAGGATCATTCCTTTTCAATTCGCACAAGAAGCATATGTGATATAAGCTTAATTAATATCAAATAAATTCTATTCATTCCTCTGCAAAAGAGGGAACTCTTAAGAGTTTTCTCAATCTATGCTTAAGTGTAACAGGCTTATCAAATTGTCTTAATGAGATCTATCGGTAACGTGGTTGAATTCATATATGACTCCGTCAACCAATAATGGACAGTCATATATAGTACGGAGGGCGAAAATAAATAAAAAGAAGAAAAAGAATTGAAAAGAAAAAATTGGCTAAGTAGCATTAACAAATAAATTCAAAAAAAAAAAGTATTTTCTTTTTATATTGATGAAGTGGGATACAAATTACAAAGACTCAAATTTTACTATGCGGTGCCACACAGGAAGGAAAGTAAAAAAAATTAAGAAAGGGGCACGCTTATTAGAAATGAAACACACAAATTTGGTTAGAAAACTCTAGGGGCAGCAGTTTTATTGAATTTTGGCCAGCATATAACCAGCAGAGAAATGTGAGCCATTGGATGAAATCTCACACCAATCTCACACCATCAAATTATCATTGATGGCTAATTGATGACTAACAATCACAAAAATTGCTGCCTCTAGCATTGTTCAATTTGGTTTTTGTAATCAACAGAGAGCAGGGTTGGCCAAAACGTAACCCTCAATGGCCTTGAAGAGAGCTTCACCCTTGGCCTTCCCCTTCTTCATGGCTTCCTCATCTGGCTTTGCATCTCCTTTGGAGTGGAACTTCACACTCAGCTTCCCAATGGATCCTCCGTTGGGTCCTTGTACCAGCTTTGTCTCAAATGTTATCTTCTCCGCCGTGGGAGGCAGAGCCACTCCTCCAACCACGCTGTAGTTGTATGCATAGTTAGCCTCATCTATTGCCTCCACCTTGTGCAAGATAAACTTGGTTTCTCCATCTGCGTATATATATATATATATATATATATATATATATATATATATATATATATATATATATATATATATATATATCATTATTATTATTATTACAATTCACAACTATGATTATCTCATATATATATATATAGTATTATGTTTACTGACCCTCGACAATGTTGAGTTTCTTGATGGTTCCGGGACCACCGTTTCCCTCAACGATTTCAACACTCTTGACGTCATCAATAATCTTAGGGGTGATGGAGTCGGCATCTTTCATAGCATTGTAAAGCTTAGCAGGGGGCACGGTGGAGGTGATTTCATCCTCGAATGTAAAGACGGCCATGCTTGTTGAATATATGTCGATGATAAAGAAGAAAATGTAAAGTAATTAAGAATGAGTGTGTGGTTGATGAAGAAGAGAGGAGTAGTGGCTTGTATTTATAGGCACTGCCCTGTGGGATGTGGTGCTGTGATCTCTTCTCTGCTCTGATGTGCCCAACAAACCACAATGTCAACATACCACACAACAGCCTTTGTTGTTTCCTCCATTTCTTTCTATTTTCAAAGGAAAAAAAAATTAAATGGTTATCAAAATTTATTATTGTTTTAGTATTTTTAATAATTGTTTTAATATATTTAATTTAGTAATTTAATAATATAATTTTAGTCTATATTTTTAAATATTATTGACTAATTATTGATCAAAAATAATAAATTCTACTAAATATCTAACATTTTTTTTATATTGCGTATTAGTCCTCATTAATTATACGTTATATACAACGGCATATAGTTGACATAAAGAAAATAAAGTAGAAAACTATTTAATCAAGTATATTTTCTATTTTTATAAATGAAAAATAAAAAATGAAAATAAGATTATTAACTAAAAAACTGTTAATCACTTAAACATATATACATTTTGAATTGAAAAACTTATTTCTCTTTAAGAAGAAACATATATTTTATTGGTTATTTGTTAAAATCTTTAGTAAAAGATCTCGTATGTGCGTGATTTTGGTTTTTAAAAGATTAAATACTTTAACAAAAATACTATTTGTATATAAAATTAATCATTAAAAAAAATAACCACTAAAATCAGTTATCAATGTATTTATATACGATGAGTTTGGAAAACTCTAAATTAATATTTGTGATGACTAAACATTATTAATATAATTGATTGCAAAATTAATTTTAAATTAAATATTGATTAAAATAATTTTATAATGCAGATTTATATTGGGTCGAAAATTAAAATGAAATGTTGCAAGCCAAGTATGAATTTTTTATTCGGCATTGATTCAAAAATTATTCAATAAAATTAAGCTGAATTATTATTGAAGTTATTGAGCCAGATTGAATTATTACTAATAGCACAAATTGCAATTTTTGCTAAAAAGACCAATACATGGTCCGAATCCAATAAGCAAAGAAAAGCCAAGTTCCATTGCTTCCAACGGATCTCCTTATTCATCATGTGATGGAATTCAAAATTTTATTAAGATAAATTAATTCAGTCCTTAAAATAATGAGAGAGAAATTATGATTGATTTAATGGCTCCTTTAATGATGCACGCCACCGAAAAATAAAGGGAAGTAGACATTTAATTTGCTTTACTAAAATACATTAGTTAATGTTCAAAGTTCTCTTTCTTCTCTCTCAACTTTCTTCATCTCTTTCGGTCCTTACACAGCCAGTCATGGAAGCTACATTGAGCTACCGAAAAGAAGGAAATGCACGCTACAAGAACATCGAAATGATGGCAAGAAAAAACAAACAAAAAGTATGCTGTGGCTAAGATTCTCATTCACTTGTGGTAAGATTTGGTGATGAGATCTTGGCTCTTTCATACCAAAAATAGTTGAAGAAGATTTCGGCCAGCAAGGAGAAGATCTTTGAATGGATGGCTTGACTCTGATCTTGCTCAACCACCACAGGAGGTAGCTACAGTGGCTACATGATGGAAGAGGCAGAGATAGGAGCAGATGAAGCTATCATCATCATGAAGCATCAAGGGCCAGGAGTTCATTTTGGAGAACAAGAAAAGATGAAGGGTTCGGATTGATGAAGATTGGTGACCAAGGAAGGACTAGAGGTAACTGCATGTTGGGTTTTGCATGGGTTATCTCTTCTCTCTATGGCCGAACCGGTTCTGTTTTTGAAGAAGAAGAAGTTTAGCTTGGTTTGTTTGGTTTCAACCTTGAAGGCTTCTCTCTATAAGTAAGAGTGAACAGTCAGGGTTTGAAGTAAGGAAAAGAAGTGAGAGTGCAAGGCACAGTGTTCTCATAGCTATCTAAGCTAGCAGTTTTTTCTTCTCCTTTAATATATTCTGTTTTGTATTTTTCTGTTTAATTTTGTCATGTCTTGAGTCTCATGGAAAAAAGGTAAACAGTGAAGTTTGTATGAAAAAGCCATAAAGCGAAAAATGGCAGAGAGTGCAAAATTAAAAGAAAAAGGCATAGATGTCCTTAGAGTTCTTTTATATATATGTGTTGTGTATCATGATTCTGTGGGAATCCCCTTGTAAGTTGGGTTAGCACTTTACAGTTGAAACCTTGGCAGTGACCAAGTCAAGTTCAGGATTGGGTTTAGAATTCTGGATTTGTCCTAGATAGGAAGAGTAGTTCCTAGGGAGAATTGGTGCTTGTAATCAAGAATGATTATAGTGAAATTCTATCATTGTTGTGATGGAGACTGGATGTAGGCTGCACTGCACTTAGCAGTTGAACCAGGATATATTTGGATGTAATTCTCTTTCTCTTCTACTCCATTTTCTGTTTCTGCTGTATGGGAGATAAAACCGCAAAATATCTCGTGCCAAGTGACGAGACAAAAAAAAGTCTCGTGGCTAGGAACGAAACAAAAATCAAATAAACCTTCAGAAGTTGTTTCAAAGACCAGCTAAAGTTCTAAAGTAAAAAGGAGCTAAGATTCAACCCCCTTCTCTTAACCATTGAAATCATCAGTATATAAATAAATATGTGGTTTAATTTATTTTTAATATATATTTATATTTCAACATGTATTTTGTACTTAATGTACATATAGCATAACTTATATTTTAAATTGGTCCCAAAAATCATGCTTTTAAGAATGAAACCAAAAGGAGTCTTTTGACCAATTCAGCTCTATAAAAAATATATTTGCATTAAATTATTGCTGAAAAATTAGATAAATCGACGACAATAAATTATAATTCAAATGATATAATTTTTTTATACTCATTTAAAATTTACGAGTTTGACTCTTTCCATCTTTAAAAAAAAAAATAGATAAATCGATTGCTAACCGGAAAACTGATTAAATCAGTAAGGATTCACACGGTTTAGCATGTTGATTTTTCAGAAAAAATTTAATGAACCAAATAAGTTAAATTCTATAATTCTATTATCTAACTAACACAGCAATTTAATTTGTTATAAATATTCTGTAGGACACAAATTTGAGACATATAATCTTTTCAAAACCAAATTAACGGATAATCTTTTAGTAAAGATTTTGACCATTAATTCATCTTTTATTTCATTAGTATTACATCCTCATTTTTCATTGTTTAAATCAAATTAAACCTCACTACTTTCTACGTAAAGAAATGAATATATATGTAAAATATTATTCATATACTAAAATTAATTATTAAAATTAATTATGATATATTTATATATAAATATATATATAATTTAATTTATTTTTAATATATATTTTATATAAATAATTAATTTTAGTGTACACTTAAGCATATTAGTATAGCTTATTTGGGTGAGTTTCTAAAAAAAGATCTTTTTTTGAGTTATCTTTTTTTAAAAGATCTTATAGAAAAGTAAAAGTAATTTTATGTTTGGATATCTCATGTAAAAAGATTTTTTATCTATCAATTATATTTGGGTATAACAATATAAAAGTACTTTTTGTTTATTTATTACATGAAAAATATATTTTTTAAGAAAAAAAGATCTTTTAAAAAAGATGTAAATTACAACTTTTTAAAAAAGATCTTTTTTTATTTTACTGGTATTTTTACTTTTACTACTAGAAATTTGCCAAACACGTTAAAAAATAAAAGAAGATTTTTTTTCATTGGAAAAAGAAATTTTTTTAACAAAATAATAACGCCCAAACATGCACTGTATATGAAGACAAGCTTAAATATATGATACACTTTATTTTTATAAAATAAATAGGTCATCCTTTCAATTCATTTTAATATAAACACAACAATTGACAAAATAACAAAACATAATAGGTTTGGATCTTAATTTATAATAATCTCAATGGTTTCAAAACCAATAATTAGTAGTGGTGGTTTCGTTAGCTTTTTGTATCATATATGTTCTAGTTTTAAAGTTAATTGCTTATATATATAAGGAAAGTGTCTAATTTTATTATCATCATACAATAAAATTCTTAAAATTATAAATTTAATTTATAAATTATTAAATAAATTTTTTCGTTACAATGATAAACCATAATTAAATATTTTGTGTAAAATTCTCTTTTAGATATTTTCTACGCACTTCTTTTTTAAGTTTGTCAAATATTACGATTTGGACGAATGGAAATAATTCAGAGAAGTTATAAATAATATAAGATTATCCATAAGTCGTTCAACGAATGTGTACTGTTTACTATCCAGAGAAATTTAATAATGCAGTGTATTGCGGGCACAAAAGTTTATAGACGCCCTTCTAGAGCCAGAATTTTAAATTAAACACGCCCATATCTCCAAAACATATTCTTTAAGTTTAAGAGATAGAGTACTATCCTCTAATTCAACCTGGTTATTTAATTCAACTAGAATTGCAAAATTCTAAATTATATTGGATCTTAACAAAAAGGTCAAAACCACAAAATTGAATTGGATCTTTAGATCATTAAATATTTAAAATTGTTTATTATCCAAATGAATAGTATTGAATAATTACTTTCGAAGAATATTATATATACTATTTTTATGTATATACTTCTTTCATATATTTTTTTATTCGTAGTATTAGAAATCATTAATATGAAGTAGAGAAGATAGAAGATTTTTTATATATATTATAAGAAAGTAAAAATATTTACACAAAAGCGAATATTATTTCTCATGATTTTTATGGATATATTATATTTTTTTATCTATAATAAGTTTAAGGATAAAGTATATTTAAAAAAAATTAAAAAATTATTAAAAATATTTTTAACGTTTAATTTATTTTAATTTTTTTCTAGCATTTTAAAGATATCTTTAATAATTAATGTCGTTAGTGAAAATACTAATATGGCAATTATATATTAACTGGTATTTTTATCCGTACTAATATTACATAAATATAAATTTTTTATAATTATGGTCTATAGATTATGCATGACATAAAAAAATTATAAAATTAAACTACTTTTACAAAAAAATCGTAGGTTGACAAAATTTTTTGGCTAAGAGACCAATGTATCTGTAGATAAAAAATCAAATAATAAGATTTTTAGTTATTAATTTTATATGAAAAATTTTAATTTTTATTAATAATTAATTTTAATATTCATTATATAAAATTTAAAATAATTTAACGTGTATACTTTTACATTTAATTAGATGTTAAGTCCGTTGCACAAATAGAAATAATGAATTTTTATACTTGCTATTTTAAAAATAATATTTTTTTCTATGTATATAAAAATATAATTAGATATTAGCATAAAAAATTATACTGATAGTTATAAAATTAGCTCAAAATTAATTTGTTTAAAACAATTGAATCTTGATTCTAACTTTTAATTACAATATTAGTATTCTCTCCAAATTATATATAATAAATATTTAAAAGAAGAAAAACAAAAATATAGATTAAAAAGATAAGCGGTAAAAATTTAAAATTAATAAATAATAATAATAATTTTTATTTAAATTACATTATTTTGTTAATTTTTTTTCTGTAGAACAGAAAGATAGAAAAAATAAAGAATGAGAGAAAAGAGAGAGAAAGGTAAAGATGAAAAATGAGAGTGACGGTGAGAGTTTGTTAATTTTAGAAGAAAATTTTTTTATTTTAATTGTAAAAAAATATCGGAATTGATTTGTTAAATTATTAATATATATAAAATATAAATTATATATAGAGTAATAATGGTAGAGAGAAATAGAAAAATAGAGAGAGGTAGACGAGAGAATTTAGGAAGAAAATTTATTAATTTAAAAAAAATATTTTCTCTCAATTTTAATAAGAGAGTGTCATGTGACACATTTGATTATTAAATTAGATAGTAATATATGATACATAATATATGTATATTTTAATTCAATTTTAATATTTTAATTTTAATTTTAATGAAATTAAAGAATGTCATGCATATTTTGTTTGTCAAATTAATAATTAATTATTGATATTGATAATGACATATAAAATAAATAGAGTATTTGAAGAAATGAGAGAAATAGAGAAAGGAATATGGAGGAGATAACTCTTTAATTTTGGAGAGAAATATTTTATTTCAATTACAATGAGGAAGTAACATGTGCCATATTTTGGTTGTAAAATTAATAAGAAGAGAAAAAAATTCTTTAATTTTAGAGGAAAAAATTTAATTTCAATTATAACGAGAGATGTGGCACATTTTGGTTATAAAACTAATAAAAAAAAATTCTTTAATTTAAAAAAAATATATTTAAATCTAATTGCAATGAAAAAGTAACATCTAACGTATTTTAATTATAAAATTATATATATATATATAGAAATAGATGTATTACTAACGCGTGGCAACAATTTACATATCAATGATATATTAGCCTATGATTGTCACGTCATATGTTGTTCAATCGATGAGTGTAATTAAAACATATTGAAATTTTGATTCAGGATAAAATTGAAATCAATCGTTAAAAATAAAATTACGATAAAACATAAATGTTGAGAAGGAAAATAGTATTTACTATTTGTTCCGAAATGTTTAACTGAACAACTTGCAAAGATTGGGCTTGTAGTAGAAGAGATACAAGAGATACAAGCTCAAGAAGACTTGTTGTACTGTAAATAGATTTTTTTGACAATAGATATTTATAGTTGTTTTTTTGATTTTATTGTTTTTTTTTTTATGTCTTTTGTACAACAGTAGCAGCTTGCTTAATAATGATGGAAGTTGGAAGAGAGGAAAGGGATGGAGAGGCTATGAATCATGTTCAAAGTTCCAGTTTGTTTAATTAAAGGAAAAGTATATGGAACCAACTAATAATTAGCTAAGAATGGAACAATATAATTAATTATAATTAGTTTTATTAATTTATAATTTAAATTATTATTGACCACATTTAAAACATGAGGGAAGATACGCTAGTGATAAGAGAGAGTCACGGAACAGATACTTTAATCATTCATTAGTTGGTTCTATATAATTAATTATGTTTTATTAATGCGTAACATATGAAATATAGAAATCATATCCAAAATCATCCAATTTACAAGAAAAAAAAACATCCGTGTGCCTATCAGTAGCAACATCCGGTTAAAATTACCGGTACCTCAGATTTACCAATTGACTGATTCTTGACTTATATAAAGTTGGTATCCTAGCATTGTTGTTAATTAAATCATGTTTCTTGCTCTGTTGAGTGTTTTAGTTGGAAGACCTCCAATTTCTTTGTCTTCTGACCCAACACTTAGGCTTTTGTATTTTTATTCCATTATGAATAAAAATCTCTTTCTTTAGGGAAAAAGAAAAAAGAAAAAAGGCTAGGATCATTTCTGTTCAAGTCGCACAAGAACCATATGTGATATAAGCTCAATAATATCAAATAAATTATGAAAAAATATAGAGAATTAACTTTTTAATCAGCCAACTTAAACAACTAAATTAATTATATTAATTTTAATAAATTATAATTTGAATAATTATCATTAATGATTATTTTAAAAAATTAAGATTTAGTATTTACTGCGCATGAAAAACGTGATTTACGGCTCTGTTACCATGTCATCTTCTTTCACATCGTGAGTGTTCCATCTCATTAATGATTTTGTTTTTTTTTTCCTTGAAATGGGCTGTATTTAGTTAGTCTTATGTGATTTTTTTTTTGTAAACTAAGTGAATGTTATTTTTTTCAATTGATTTGATATTTATGTGACGAAGTTGATGTTATTTAAAAGTATAATAAAAAAAATTTGTAATTACTTTTTGAAGCACCCAATGTCAAAACTAAAAAAGATAGCCATAGTTCCGAAATTTAATCTGTTCCATTCATTCATTGATTTCATTGAATAAGTTGCTCTTAGTTTACTAACACAAAGTTACAAACAATTTATCTAACAAATATTGAAAGAAACATTTCAAACCCTGTCGAAGGAACATCCAGAGAGCTTAGAAGAAAACACTAGTTAACTAACAGATAGTCATCGATGAGCGGTTCTAGGAAAAACATTAACATAGGAAGAAACATGTGAAACCCTATGCGAAGAAATATCCATTTTCTCAGTAAAGGAACATCCGAAAACCCAGTTCAAGCAGTTGAAAAATTCAAGCAAAAAGTCAAAAGAAACGGCAAGAAGAGGTGTTAGAGGGCCTGACTTAGGACTGATGGAGGACATGGTTAGGCGCGAGGCCGCGAGACTGATGGAGGCCGTGGTTAGGCGCGAGGCCGCGAGAGACTACCAGAGATCCTTCTCGTGGTTGTTAACGTCCGAAACACGCAACGCAGGGGAGGGTTCGAGACCAACGACAGCGTTGTCTGTGAGAAGCACGGTAGCGGCGCAAAGAAGGCACAGCTTGGAGGTGGGTGTTCACAACGTCGTGAGCTTAGAAAAAAGGCGAGTCCGCGCCGGCGAGATTGACCCGAGTCTGAACCAGCGAATGGAAGGGATGAGAAGCGCTATTGACCACGACAGCGTCCTTGAATGTGGTGGTGACGTCGTCTATTTGGGAGGCAAAGATGATGACGTGTAGCGGTGTTGTTGAGGACAATGTTGACGGCGTGAGAAAGAGGTCTACAATGCGCTTTTGTTTGCTAGAGTTTGAGCGACGGGACAGAGATAGAGAGGTGAGGAACGACAATGGTAATGCTATTAGGGTAAATTGGGGCAAATGAAATATAATTAGGGCAAATGGGGTGGTGGGAGAATGATTTTTTTTTTCTTTTTGTGGTGGACTTTGGAGTCGAACCCAATAAGATTGGCAGGAGTTGCTAACCCCTTCTTGGTTCCTAGCATTATTCATAATTTATATGCATTTCTCTGCAAACGAGGGGATTCTTTGGTAGCGTTTGTTTTGAGGTACTGAAACAGAGATTGAGAGACTGAGACTCAGTATCATGTTTGTTGGTTCAGAGACTGGTATCAAAATTTCTGTCTCTGTCCCTAAAATTTCAATATTTCAGTACCTTCAAAAAGTAGGGAGAAAGGGGATTAAAATTTTTAGAGATTGAGATTAAAACTTTAATAACATTTTATATCTAAAATATTCTCATTTCAATTAATTAATTTTAATTTTACCCTTTGTACAAATTAAATTAGAATGTCATTCTTGTTTTAATTTCTGTCTCATACTTTACACCAAACAGAATACTAAAATTTATTTCAATCTCTATCTCTTAATTTCTGTCTTTTAATCTCATTATTTTTGTTTCTGTCTCTCTGTCAAACGCTATTTTTGAGTTTTCTCAATCATGCTTAGGATTCAACAAACTTGTCAAAGTGTCTTAATGAGATCTATCGGTAACGTGGTTGAATTCATATACGACTCCGTCAACCAATAATGGACAATCGTATATAGTACGGAGGGCGAAAATAAATAAAAAGAAGAAAAATAATTGAAAAGAATTAACAAAGAAATTCAAAAAACCGTATTAACTTTTTATATTGATGAAGTGGGATACAAAGACTCAAATTTTATTAGAAACCAAGCACACAAATTTGGTTGGTATAAGAAACATGCAACATTGAACGACACAGAATTGATGATGTTGTTGTAATCAATACAGAGTAGGGTTGGCCAAGACGTAACCCTCAATAGCCCTGAAGAGACCTTCACCCTTGGCCTTACCCTTCTTCAACTCTTCCTCATCTGGCTTTGCATCTCCTTTCGAGTGGTACTTGAGAGTAAGCTTCCCAATGGATCCTCCGTTGGCTCCTTCAACCAGCTTTGTCTCAAATGTTATCTTCTCCGCCGTGGGAGGCAGAGCCACTCCTCCAACTACGCTGTAGTTGTATGCATAGTTAGCCTCATCTATTGCCTCCACTTTGTGCAAGATAAACTTGGTTTCCCCACCTGCATATTTATCATTATTATTATTACAATTCACAACACATAATTCTCACATATATATATATATATATATATAGTATGTCTACTGAATTGAGTAGTTGTTACTGACCCTCGACAATGGTGAGTTTCTTGATGGTTCCAGGACCACCGTTTCCCTCGACGATTTCAACACTCTTGACGTCATCAATAATCTTAGGGGTGATGGAGTCGGCATCCTTCAAAGCATTGTAAAGCTTAGCAGGGGGGACGGTGGAGGTGATTTCATCCTCGAATGTGAAGACGGCCATGCTTGTGAATTAAGAAGCTAAGGGAAGGAATGAAAGGAATGAGAAGTAGATTTGTAGTGTGTGGTTGATGAGCAGAAGAGTGGCTTCTATTTATAGGCATATAATGGTAACGGGGTGATGGGGAATGAGGAGGGGATGGTGTGTATGTGAAGGTGCTGACTCATCATTGCTACGACCGCCATGTTGGGTCGTCTTTGATTTTCATTAATCATACTTTATATTCAACTATATATAATTAAAAAAAATATAGGTGCCAATATATTATCTGTCAATTTATTATTAATAATTATTAATTATTATATTTTAAACATATATATAAAGAGATACATCTAAAAAATATATTTATAAAGATATTTTTATTAAACACAACTATAAAAAAGATATTTTTATTAGACACCTTCACAAATACATTTTTATTAAATACTTTTATAAATAAGAGTTAACAGATGTTAGCAGAAATACTATTGATAACGTAGCGGGATTGATATAATTAACTATACACTAAAATAAGCGGTTAAAATTAGTTATTACGATAGAATATATATTAAAATATAAAATATATATTAAAAATAAATTAAATTGTATATATTTATATGTAAATATAAGATTGTTAATTTTAACAGTTAATTTTATTGTGTAAATAATATTTTTATAGTTAATATAAAAAAAAGTAAAAAAAAAGTTAATCAAGTATATTTTCTATTTTTACAAATATATTTTTTATGTTATAAAAAAAACTGTTTATTAACTAAAATATTGGTCATTCAAGATCATGAGTGTATCAATTTAATTAGATTATAATAATTTCATTCAAGATCATGAGCGCACCAACTTAATTTTTAAAAGAGTAAAGTATCATTTTTATAATGTTATCCCTAATATTTTAATCGTCCTATTTAAGTTCTTAACATTTTAAATTGACTCAATATTATCCTATCGTTCCGTTAATAAAATTGACGGTGGGACAAAATTGAGACGATTTTGAAACGTTAAGGACTTTAATAGGATAAAAACGTTGAGGACAAAAATGATACATAAAAATAAATTTTAATAATTTTTATTTTTTACTGTATATAGTATTTAATTATTTTTTAATCACATTTAAGTAAACTATCCTTAATCACATTACTTTTATTCTAAATAAATTTATTTTTTTATAATTTTACACTTAAAGTAATATAATTTTACTTTTATTACTTAATTACATTACTTATAATTTTTTTTATAATTTTATACTTTCATTCTGAATAAATTAATTTTTTTTATAATTTTATGTTTAAAGTAATGTGATTAACTGTAATTTATGAGTAAAATTATAAAAAAATTAATTTATTTAGAATGAAAGTAATGTGATTAACTGTAATTTGTTTCGATGTGATTAAAAAATAATTGAATACTATGTACAGTAAAAAATTGATATTATTGAAGAATAAAATTAAAATTTATTTTTATGTATTATTTTGTCCCCAACATTTTCATCCTATTTAAATCCTTAACGTTTCAAAATTGTCTCAATTTTGTCCTGCCGTCAATTTTGTTAACGGATCCCTAACGGCAGGACAACATTGAGTCAATTTTAAAATGTTAAAAACTTAAATAGAACCATTAAAATGTTAGAGAAAACTTTAAAACTTATCCTAAATGTTAGGAACAAAAATGATACTTAACTTTTTTTTAATATTAAACGTTTTAAATTGATCCCAAAGTATCTAATGAATCAAATTAGTAAAATATTATAGTCTAACTAATGAAACTACTAATTTGTTTTACTCGTGTATCTTTTAAGGGATGAATTTTAGATAAGTAATTTTTTGATAATTAATAAATTAACGCATGAAATATAATTGACTATTTGACCATTAATTAATCCAATTTTTTTTCTAGAAACTAGAATATTACATGCCATTTTTCATTGTTTAAGCAAATTAAACCTCACTAGTTTCTACATAAAAAAAAGGGTATGATGACAAGATTAAATAAGATCCACTTTTATATATATATATATATATATATATATATATATATATATATATATATATATATATAAGGAGAGTGTCTAATTTTATTATCATCATGCAATAAAATTCTTAAAGTTATAAATTAATAAACTTTTTGCTATAATGATAACACATAATTAAATATTTTATGTAAAATTCTCTTAGATTTCTTCTACATCTTCCACTTCTTTTTTAGCAGTTTGTCAAACATTGCGATTAGGACGAACGGAATTTCAGGAAAGTTATAAGATTATCCATAAGTCGTTCAACGAAAGTGTGTAATGTTTACTATTTAATGGTCCAAAGAAATTTAATAATGCACTGGGCACAAAAGTTTATAGACGCCCTTCTAGAACACAAATTTTAAATTACACAACCCCACCGCAAAACCCCATTTCTTTAACAGGAGTTCTATCTATCCTCATTTAAAACTGATCATTTAATTCGGTTAGAACTGTAAAATTTTAAATTATACTGGATCTTAACAAAAGGTGAAAACCACAAAAAAAATGGATTGGATCCTAGATCAATTTTTTAAAATTTATTTAATCTAACCCAATTGAATAATAACTTTTCAAGAACGTTATAGGTTATCTATATCTATCCCTCCTTTATTCAGTTTTTTATTTTTATTATTTTTATATTATAAAAATGTACAAAAGAAGTGTATTCAAAAAATAATGCAAAATTGTTTCGCATAACTTTTTTTTTTGTTGTTTACGGTATTCCCAATTCGACAGACTAATAGAAGGCAAAAAAAAAAAAAAAAATAGAAAGAGAACGAATATATTTGCACTTTTAAAATTACTGTTGTAGCTTATATATATAAACAATACAAAAATATGTATAATTGCCTTATATCAAAACTCACTCAAAATAGAATATACCATCAAATAAAACTAAACTAACTACTTCTATAATTCTGTTACGAATAAAAATTTAAAATTTTTATTTTTTCTCTCCTTTATACTCCCTCAAATTTGAATATTGAATATGATCGAAGAACAACTCACAGCTTGATTCTCAATTTTTCAAAAGAAATAGCAGATAAAGGCTTGGTAAGGATCTGAACCGCATAACCTTTTATGATATTGTTACGTAGCCCAAAACCACACAAGTCCACTCTTTTACTATGACGCCTCTTTTTTTTTTGGTAAATTAAAGGGACTACGACGCCTCTTTAAAGAAACCAGAGTTGAAGAGGGTCCATAATAAGCCCAAATATGAGTATACCTGACCTGGCCCAAGAGTTTCGGACTACCCTTCCATCAGGTCCAAAATCTTTTATCAGCTTGGGTAAACCTCTTTGAAAACAAATATATTTATACGTTTAGTTTAATTTATTATTCATGGTTGATACCACAATTTTCTACTTTTTTTTTTTTGTATATCTTGTGTGTATAAAATTTTTATGTTTGATTCACATTTCCCCTCCTAAATACTCGCAAGGAATAATTTATAGTTTTTTTTTGGTAAACGAATATATAGCTTGTTTTATTCATGTACTATTATTACATAAATTAAAACGTTATGCATTATTATTGCACATATTAAATTTATTGATGTTGGATGAGTTATTTTTATGAATTCGAATAAATACACATTCTATATAAGTAGAGACAATTCATTTATTAATTATTTACAAAATATTTTGCATAAAATATTTTTTACATACACCGATAAACATTTCTATTTTTTATCTTATTAGTATTGTGAAAATAATTTTTAAAGTATCTAATATCATTAGAAACTTTAGTTAACATATTATCTTTTATAAAAAAAATGTTATACATGTATATTATGAGTAAGTATTTTTAATAATTTATTTGCTATACAATTTGAAATTGTATACACTTAAAATAATATTTTTTTTAAGTATTGATGTTATCTAGAACTAGGATATAAATTATTTTTTATATAAAAAAATAAGTATTGTATTCGCACCATATTGATATTTGAGGTGATTTATAGTATTGTAGATGTTTAGAGTTGTCCTGATACAATACACAGACGTAATGTGTACGTGTCAATTATTACTCAACACGTAAGAGACGTAATGCTTTCCTTCGTCGGAGATTTTAGTTACATTTTTAGAGATTATGTTCACCTTTTCAGATTTCTTTTAACTTCTTTTTCAACATGCGGGTTATACCTACCTACATGCAGGAGACAAACGTATGTTCAAGAATAGGTGATGCAGTAATGATTTGGCTTTTAAATTCAGCATAAACAAAGCTTGCTTCACTCGTTAAAGTGAGAAATAAAGAAATAATAGAAAAATTTCCAATCAACATTGCTAGACTGCTATCTTTATTTATTCATAGCAATCGGATGTTATTCTCACACCGTTGTTCCTAACAATATGCCTTCATAAATTACTGAAGAAAAAGTATCACGCATCTGTAGTCTCTCCTTCCATGATGATAAAAGCAATTGATACAATATTTTAGTTCACATATTATGTAACTGCAACCAAAAGGATACCTTTATATTTTTGTAAAGACATGTGCCGTCAACCTGAATTAGAGGCTTGCAATGTCGGAACACTCTAATATATAGATTGAAACTCTTGAATATTCGGTGAAGTATCCAGACACCGTCCAACTCTTCATTCTCGTTATATAGGAGTCGTGTTTCTATTTGGACAACTGAGCCAGACATCTTATGAACCATTACCATGCATCACAATAGCAAAGCTTGATAAAAATCTTTTCAACCATCGAAGAGTTTTTTGATCGATTTCTACTTTTCCAACCAAACCTTCCGGTAATTGATATTGTAATTGAACCTGAACTGAACTTCCGTAATTATAGATTTCACCTTCAGGAATGGGGCGGTTTCAACCAATGGTCTTATAGTCTTTGCAATTGTGTCTGAGTCTGAGTCTAATTTGGAGTGGTCCTGTGAATAGTTCCCATGGTGCACGTGTGCCTCCCGTTGTATCTCCGTATCTCCCAACAATTTTTCTTCCGTATCAAGTAATATTGAATAAGCCAATCGCATGCACGACCATATGTCTTGCATTTTGCATACAATGTATGTGACTCAAACTCATACACAGTGTAATCGACTCCTCTAAAGATAGTGTAACTCCTAATTGCCGCAACGATTGATTATCTAAAACTGTATTCCATTTCGATCCTGAACTCTCCATCTTTAGGAACAACAACACCTGCAGAGAAAAATATATCACTCACTCCTCATGTACCTATATTCACATATTTGGATAATTTCAGTGTATACATGACGTCAAGATCCAAACTATACATAAAAGGTAGAACATCTAAGGACTGACTGCGGGTGAAATTACTATATTTTTCATAACTGTCTCGCCTCTCCCATCACCATCCTCATTCTCGCCACAAGCTCCGTAGTTAGATTCAAAGTCTTTTTCATTATCACTGTTCCTTCGTCACTTCAGTTTTATCATATTTTATATCTAGGTCATGTTGAATTCCATCCTCACTTATATATTCAAACTCAACATACAACTTAATATTTGACTATTGTATTTGAGTTTGCTAGTGAATATGAAACATATGTTGTGTACTTACTTCGTCAATGATAGCCATAATATCAAACTGTATGACTACGTTTGTTTATAAGTATAGAATATTAAGACATAATATTATGTTTAATAGATGAGCTAGGAGTATTCATGGATCGGATCCGATCCGCATATCTGTGGTGTTTATCCGAATCTGATCCGAAAGTTGCAGATATGGATCCGATCCGCATACTAATAGGATCAGATTGCGGATTTTGTGTAGATATCCGTATATCCAATCCGCAAAAATAAGAAAATAAATAAGTAAATATTCTTTTTATGTTTTATTTGAACTAATAATTATTATATATATTGTATTATTTTAATTTATTATTTAAGAAAAATATGTTTAATATTATTTTAATAGTAAACATGTTTAAAAGAATAGAAAAATGAATTTTATTGATATTTTTTAATAAAAATAAATTTTAAAAAATATTTGTGTGTTTCGGAGATATATCTAATATCCGATTCGATTCGCAGATTGGATTCAAGCAAAAAAACTACGGATATTGAATTCGATTTGATCTGATAATTTTAATACAGATCAGATCAAAATTTTAGTCATAGTCGACCCTTAAATAAAACATTATATCTAAATTGACTAAATATACTGAATTAATATTTTTTAATATTTTTCAGATATTAATGTTAGATTTTTTGAATACCGAATTGGTATAATTTCCACATGGGGTGCAAATCTAGGGAATAGGAATACAGGAAAGTGTAGTGATTTACGGATTAAGTGACGTGGCATGTAGCATTGCGTAAACTAAAACTACCGGTCTCAGTATAATAATTTAAACACGCGCGATAAAATAAGAAAGAGAACAAGCGTTTTGACTATTGCGTGAGACATAGGGAATAGCATAAAATAGGTTAAACCCTCAACTCTTCTCCCCTCTCCACTTAGTTACTTTCACTCACACTCTCTTAACCTAACATCCCCAACACGTCGTCGTTTTTACGCCTCCTATTTCTCAAACTCAATGTCGGCCAGTGGTGGCGCCGCTATATCCGGCGGAAACCGCACCCGGAATCGCCATCTCGGAGATAATCGATTTTACAGCCCCCCGCCCCTCCGCAAACACAGGGAGAAGCAGCACCACCCCAACCACCAGTACCACCACCACGACCCGCCGCAGAGGTCTTCGCTTTCCAGAACCTCGTCGGAGAACAGGCCCGGCTCCTCCTCCGATTGCTCGATTTCTTCGCGTGCTACATCTGACATCTCCAATTTGGATCGCTTCTTGGAGTACACCACTCCCCTTGTTCCCGCCCAATATCTCCCCAAGGTTCTCATCAATTCAATCCTTTTCTTCATCCTGCAACGATTTTTTATTTTTTGATATTCATATCACTCTTTGCTTTTCGCATGACCGATGAGGTGAATTTTCTCTATTTGTAGGGAAGTAGGAGCAATGGACCCTACTAGTGAATTTTTTTGTTTAAGAAAAAAAAAGGGATCTTGAGTTAATCAATGCTTCGTTTATAGATGAATGCTACCAATGTTTTTATAATTTATGCCTTGCTTTGAGATTTTCCTTAAATTGAGCTATTGCAAAGAAGGTGGCGTATATATAATTAGAATGCCCTTGCTATTCAAGATAGCTTCCGTTGTTTGGGTTTGTTTCAAAGGGCAATTTGGCTTATTTGGGTGGAAACTTTCTTTTTCTTTTGGGAATCAACAGACAAGCTCTAAGAAGTGGAAGCCAACGGAGGCAGAGTTACATCCATACTTTGTGCTTGGGGACTTGTGGGAATCTTTTAAGGAATGGAGTGCATATGGGGCGGGTGTACCTCTGATGTTGAATGGGAGTGAATCCGTGACGCAGTATTACAATGTTTCCTTGTCTGCCATTCAGCTCTACATTGACCCATCAAAACCTTCTTCACGGTTAAGGTCAGTGTGCCACTGCAAACAAGCTAGTTCTAACTGTAGAAACTCAGACGACTGGCCAATTTCTGATTATTTAATATATTCTGATGCAATTTTCCTAATTTTTGCTCTTTTTCAATTTGTTATTATTCATTGGAGGGTTGTACTTGTAATCCTCTCTTACAAGGGAAGACATAAAAATTAGGATTATGTATCTAAACAGCAATCACACTAAGATTCTCTTTAGTAGCTTGATGCTTAGCCTCCTCTGAGTAGAACTTAAATAATTGAGTGTGTATTACTTAGCTTTATAAAGTTATGTTGATTAATGCATGACTGTTGCTGGTGGTGAAGAGGCTAAGACCAAATTTTCTTTTTTCTCTACGGATTGAAGAATGACAGAGTTCAGAGATTATGCCCCCGTGATACATGATACCCCTTCCATATTAGTTTTGCTCTAGTTTATCTATTCTTAATATGCTCCAGCTGATCACTGCATGTGTGGGGATGACAATACAATAAGAGCAACTAAGTCTTGTCCCACTAGGTGGGGTTAATTACAATAATCAAACAACATCTTGGTATTCGATCTAAATGTTAATAGTTTTATGTATGGTTTTTCTAGGTCTCCCTATAGTTCTAACTATTAAGCTATATGTTGAACTATTATTTTAACACTCTTTCTTACTAGGAGAGCCTCTACAGGTCTTCTCCATTTATGTTGAAACCATATAAGGCAAGATTTTAACATCTTCTCAATGCTAGGTGCTATTCCCAAGTCTCTCTCTCTATAGCGCACTCATTTTTTATCCAATCATGCTTAGGTGTAGTTAGCTATCATTGATCTTGTCTTGGCTACTGGCATGGTATTGAATATTGATAACTTTCTCTCAGTAACTGCATGATGAATGATAACAGTTTGGTGCAAGCATGATGATGGACTAACTAGCTAAAGAACTCAAATTCCTTAGCCTTGCTGAAAGTCTGAAAACTGATATAGATGAAACATCTGTATGAGAAACATTAGCTGACCACAATAATAAAGTGGCTACCATGATCTGCCCTCCTTTGTCATATGATGCTACTAAATTATCTTGAGCTAGTTGTTTTAGGGTCACACCAATACACCATCACAGCTAAACTTGATTTACTTACCTCATGTTACACATATTAGCTGAATCAAGTGGAACATTGCGCGTGTTCCCTCTGTCTGCTACCCACCTTAAGTTCTATTAAATACTGTCAATTGTGCATTTGTTGCTTATAGACTTCTTGTTGCCTACTAGGAGGACTATTCATATTTTTTCCTGCAAGTTCTAGATGACATTGAGTATGATACGTATTTATCTTATATCTGTTATGATAAAAAAGATATAGTCACCCATTTACTAGGAGTTCAGATATAGGAGACCACCTAGTTATTTTACCTTTTTCCATTTCTCAGTCTTATTTTGAAATGAATGTAGCCTAGAACCTGGTCCTTTTACAGGAGGCCAGTTTACCATTTCAACTGAAGTTGATTAGCTAACCACTTGTTTAGTGTGTCAATAACATAGTGTTCTTCTCAATTTTATTTTATTTCAGGAAGCCTAGTCAAGAAAGTGATTCTGAATCAGCAAGAGAGACAAGCAGTGATAGTAGCAGTGGTTATTGTCATGAACGAGGAACAAATAGCATCCCTAGCATTAGGAATCATCTTAACATATCAGATGCCAACAATCATGGTCTGGAAAGGGTGTCAGGAAGTATGCCTTTTGTGAGTTCATCTAGTGATGAGACTCAGAGCTGCAACCCACCTGGTCAGAAAATATTTGAATACTTCGAGCGTGAGACACCTTATAATCGTGCTCCATTAGCAGACAAGGCAAGACATTTTCCTTTGGTAAAATACCACATTGGGACTTTTTCTTTTTAAGTCTAACAAATCCTCATATTGTTTGACTCAGATTTCTGATCTTGCACGTCACTTTCCAGAGTTGAAGACATACTGGAGCTGTGATCTCTCACCTGCTAGTTGGGTTTCACTGGCTTGGTATGTTTTTTCTATACTTATTGGTTTTCAAATTGTTGTGGGTGGATGATTCATGTTATAATTGTTAATTTTGAAAGGAATATTTTCTGTTTCTGTTATGAAGGTATCCAATATATAGAATACCTACTGGTCCAACGCTACAGAGCCTGAGTGCCTGCTTCCTGACCTACCATTCCCTGTCGACGGCTTTGCAGAGTATGCCTTGCTATCTTTGTTAAGCTTTTATATGTGCAAAATGTATGTGAAGGGACATCAATCTTACCTGCTTAACCTTTGAATCAGGTCCAAATACTGATGGGCTTCATATCCATTATTCAAGAGGTAGGGACATATCATCAAAGTTATCCCTGCCAATCTTTGGGCTTGCTTTTCACAAGTTCAAAGTTTCTGTCTGGGATCCTGAGGGGGTTTCCGAATGTCAGAAAGCCAATTCTCTGATGCAATCTGCCGAAAACTGGCTCAGGCGATTGCGTATTGAACATCCTGATTATAATTACTTTATTACCCGTTGTACATATCTGAGATGAGCAAAGATATAATTTTTTCTTACCTTGTTTTTTATTTCAAAAACAGAAGCTGCTCAGCTCCTGCCTAATATACTGTGTTGTCCATTAATTGAACAGTTATTTTTCCGGAAGGCTATACATAAACTTTAGGATCACTTGTATTTTCCTAAAATAGTACAGAAGGGTTTCTGCCTCTGTAAGTATTTCAGGAAAAGAGTAGGCATTGAAATTTATACGTTCTTCATTTGAGGATGGTCTACTTTTATAGTTCTGTTCTTCACAGGATGTCAAGTCTTTTTAACCAAGGTTTTCTTCTTTTATGTGGCTTATCTAGATCATGGGGAAAAGAGCCAAAGTCTATGTAAAAGAACTTATTTCACTTATTGTTGTCTAGCATATGCGATACATGTTGATTCCCAGTATACAAATCCTTGTGTTAAGATCAGATGTTACACTAACAAGCTGCTGCTTCCTAATGTTTGTTGTTTAATGTTGGATAGAAGGTTAACCGCCAATTTAAAAGCTGGGCGACGTATAAAGTAATGTATTGTAAAATGGCAAATTGGCAACTATTTGGGTTGGGACTCGAAATTGTCACTCATCTAAGATTCCAAGTACTTGCTTTCTCCAAGGATCCATGCTTGTTTGCGGATATTTCATTCACAATGGCAATTGGCCAAGAGGAAGCAACACAGGTGACAATCAAAATACTATTAATTGCATTTATATGAACAATTGTAGATAAGTCTAGTTACATTATGGACACATTCAATCGTTCTGCCACATATCCACTCTATCAATGAGCATAAACCCCCTCTCTCAATAACGTCAGAACTAGCTACAATTTCATTGGTAAGTTATTATCAAGAATAGCAGACATCAGTAACCTCTGAACGAACTCAAACCTTGGATCTTTCTCGGCTTGATCCTTGTCCAATGGTTGCAACGGTTCAGGTTCTCTGAACAGCATAAGGAAAGAAACAGCTGTGAAGGACGATCTTGACAGCAAGACTAAACATGGTCATATCAACCTGAGATTCCAAGCACGAAAACTCTTTGATCAAAACATAAAATACCGACATTCCTACCTTTCAAAGTTTCAGAATAACACCATGATCATTATTAAAGCAAGAAACAACAAATTGAAAAGGAGCTGCACACGTACAAGAAATTATTATGATTACAAAAATAACAATAATAACGGCAAAGGACATCGGAATTAGAACTAAAAGAAAGAAAGAAAGGAAGAAAGAAAGAAAGAAAGAAAGAAAGAGAAGAGAAGAGAAGAGAAGAGAAAGAAGTGAATACCCCATTGGTGAGATGCCGGGGATGCTGATCATGAATGTGGTAGCTAAGTGAATCGGCGTCGTGAATTTCGCCGCAGAAAGGGCACATAAACTCCTGCTTCGGCCTCAAATCATCATCGACCGATTGCTCACCGAGGACCAGATCTGCGAGCAGATCTGCAACACAATGCGATCATTGACTGATACAATGAAGAAACGACGAAAACAAAAGAAGGAAAAATAGCTAAGAAAAAGAAGAGAGAACCGGCAAGAGATTGAATATCAGTGCTGCTGAAAGAAGCTAAAGAGGAAGGATCGGGTTCCATTCTTGAATTCTATTGAGTTCAGTTCAGTGTTCAGACACACTGGTAAGTAAAACCCTAACTACCTCAACGAAGACTCAGCGAAGAGAAGAGAATGCAGAACGCCACGTGTCTCTCACATTTCCGAATCACACTTGAGAATTCATAACTAACTGCCTCTCAGGCTCTCACCGTTCAGCTTCAGGAGACACCCGCCAATTTTCCCAGGAACATATTTTAAATAGTTATAATTTAAATGTTATGCTTACCAACAAGCTCTCGTAGCTCAGTTGGTTAGAGCACCCGTTTAGTAAGCGGGAGGTCTTGAGTTCGACTCTCAACGAGAGCAGTTTTTTAACTTTCTAGTGGGCCTCTGTTGAGATCCATCATTAGTGATTTTTTTTTCCAATCAAAGGACCCAGCCCAATACCCCTTGTGGGGTCCTAAAAAAAAAAAAGGAAGAAAGCTGTTGAGATATTGCATGTGACCATTTACATTTACCGATTTACCCTTTGCAAGACTTCGTCCAATTATTTTGGCTTGCTTTGTTCCTTTTCGTTTTTGGACTTTCCATCAATCATATTACGATGAGAGGATAGAATTGAACCCTATGATTGTTCCTCCTGGATTGACACATATAGAAGGATGATGTAATATTCGTTAGCTAAAGGGATATGTTATTCTAATCATGATGAGGGAAAAGCAAATGTGGACATTAATATAACAAACGTCAAAGAATAAATTTCAAAGACAAAAGTGAGCAACAATTACAGCATAAACCCATTTTCATTTTCTTTCGTTATCTTCAAATCCAAAAGATAAGGTAGCACAAGAAGGTAAGCAAGGATGAATAACAAATATGTCAGGCGATGGTTATGGTTTGCACCACGTGCACTGGATCATCAATACGTGTTGTACGAAAAGCGCTAACACACTGCAAGCTACTTGTTCACTTTATGGGAAAAAAAATGTTGCGGATTCATGATCCTGATTTATCTATATCAAATTAAATTATATGTAACTAGTTGATCTAGTGATTAGCTCACTAACCCATTTAAGTAAGTGTCCTGGATTCGAGTCCTGCTTTGTGTATGAGCTCAGTACTGCGACAGATGAATCTTTGGAGCAAAATAAAAATATCAATTATTAAACTAGTCATCTAAATAAAATAAATTAAATAATATATATTTATACATAAATATATTATAATTATTTTTTTTTATATACAGCAAAATGCGAAACCAATCCCCCCGGGGGCGCATAGTTGCTGCTGAATTGAATGTTCTTCTTGATTAATTTATAGATATGCTTTAGACCGTGTGAAAGATAACAATAATGAGTTACATGAAATAATACTACTTCTATAAAAAATTTAAACAGATAGAAATAGAAATAAGCAATGAATAATTATGCCTGTAACAAAGAAAAACCAAGCTTAGTAAAGTGGACAACCTTGGCTTTTATGAAGAATTGAAGATGCAACTTTGTCGGTGGACTAATATGTTTGCCTTATTAGACGACTCATAGTTGTATAGATAGGCGTCACGTTTTTGGTGTTGAAGAACCATTTAGTCATGACTATTCTTATTTGCTAATTAAAAAAGAGAAGAATACTTACATAGGGGTTTATTTAATTTAGGGACTCGGGGGGTTCAAATAATTCAAAGGACCACCACCACATGCATGTTTACCTTGTTAGCTTTGTATTGTGAATTTTAAGAGCAAGCACGACTCAGAATCATTATTATTGTGTGTTTGATTCGTACAAATGAAACGTTGGCATCACACATGTCAACTCATGAATAATGACGAAGGAAACCATCTCCTTTCTTGTCAACGAGACCTTTCCTCTTTTCTTAATTAGTTAGCCTCCCACTTCAACTCTTTTGACCCGTCTCCATACACACATGACCAATAGAGAGTTAGCAAAAATTATTCTTTTGTCTAATAATTAATTAATAATATTTAAAAATATAAATATATAATTAAGTTATTAAATTAAAAAATTAAATTAATAATTAAAAATTATCCATATCCTCACTCCATGTAATGGCCAGGTCCAATTGAGCCAACAAGGTCTAATCCAAAGAATTTGACCTCACTGATCCACCTGACCTCCTGAAGAGGTCGGATTCGACACGTGTTAACAGATTCAAATAAATAACCGCATCCTCAAATCTCTCACCCACTTTTGGAAGAGATATCTCAACAACCCTAAAATAAAGGAACGATTATCCACTATTAAAAGTGGAACTACTCCAACGGTAGTTATTGGTTCATCACCTATAAATACACTGATACACTCAAGTAAAACTAAGTTCCAATATTTTCTAAATCTGCTTAACTTCTTGCTGACTTAGGCATCAGAGTGTCTTTGCAGGTACCACCCCTCATTCTTTCACAGATACACACAACTCGGACGGAGGTCCCCTAAACAGTAACAGTTCGGAGACCACCCTTTTTTAACTTTGAGCCTTTCATTTAAGCCCAATCATCCAGTTTTAGGTAAATCCCGGAACAAAAATATTATTTAAAAATAATAAATTCTATTGACTTCAAAAAATTTATATATATCATTATTTTTATAAAATAATCTTAAAATTATAGAAGAGAATTAAGGTGTGTGCATACATATACATATTAGAAAGAGGATTACTATCAAAATATTATTATTATATTCGATAATATTATGGCATGATTGTGTTTTTTATTCTCTTATAAAAGGATAACAAAAAAAGTGTAGCTTATTTTATGAATAGGCTACGTTTTTTTAAATATATCTTAAAAAAAGTGTTGTTGAATAGGTTATTTTTTGTAGTGTGTGTACTTTTTTTTAGAAGTTTGTCAGATTTTAAGTCAGGTCCACAAAATGAAAAAATATATATATACTAACTTATTTAAAAAAAAACATTCGTTTGGCCCGAAAGTCAGACAGCTTAATTTGTTTGTGACAAATTATGTTATCGTACTTGACAAATTTGCTTTAAAATTTTCATGAATTTTCTATAAATTTATATAGAAGTTAACAATTAGTAGCAACATAAAATAAGGAAAGAATAAGGACTAACATTTTTCCTCACAAATTAGTAGCAACATAAAATAAGTGAGGAAAATCTATCAGTTGTTAAGCAGTCACTTTCTCACTAAATAAGTTTTTGATTAGTGACTCAATTGCGACCAGTTACTTCTAACATTTTCTTAGTTAGTTTTGGATTTGTTATAACTCTGCGATATATTTCCAACGAGATTAGCGAGTAATTTGCTACAAAATAGGTAGGATATAGCTTTTGCTTTGCAACAAGATTGCAGTTGCCAAGTCTCTCGCTAAATTAAACTCGCGACAACTTAGCGACAAATGTATTTCACCCGCTAATCAATGACTTGAAATCAGCGAAAGAAGTGTGTCAGTTGTTAAACGGTCGCAAATTTTTCGGTACTTAGGTCCTAGTCGCTCAATATCCGTATTTTCACTTTAGCGACTAATTAGCAAGGAACACTTCCCTAACTGAATGATTTATCCGTTGCGACGAGTTAGCGACGACTGTTTTCTGTCGCTACCCTATTTTTGAATTTCACAATATTATGCGACAAATTAGCGAGAAACTAATTGTTCGCTGAAAATAAAAACTTTGGTGACAAATTAGCTAGGAAATTATCAATCGCAAAATTCATGTCAAGTCTTTGTGACGGATTAGCTAGTAACATTGTTCCTCACTGATTAGCCTTTTTTCCACAAAGTTTATTTAGCGACGAACTAGTGTGTAAATTGTTTTTCGCTAATTGTATATCAAACATTGTGATGGAATAGTGACAATAATATCTCTCGCTACTTTACTTTTATTCGATTGAACCCCAAGTGACTGATTTGCTAGAACATTGTCATTCGCTAATTATTTTGTGATAAATTAATAAAAAAAAATTTTCACGCTCTTATTTTAGTTATAGAACTCAATTTGCGAGAAACAAATTTACTCGTAAATCTCTCGTTAATTAGTCGTTATTCTCAAGTCCGGATATTTTGTGACTGTTCATTAAATTTGTCGTTAGTGCATCGCTAATTTCTCGTTAGTTAGTAATGAATTAGTGACAAAAAAATTTGCTCGCAAAAACTTGTCACTAATCTATTAAATTCTTGTAGTGATATTAAAAAACAAAAAATAATCATCTTAATTAATCCGTCTAAACTTATTTTGTTTAACGTTTACTTATAGTAGAATATATTAAATAAAATAAAAAATACTAAATTTTAATAATTTTTTACTAATATTTTTTGTTATTAAATATCTATGTATAATATCTAACTTCCAATATGTATGTGCATGCACAACTTATTGTGACGGATAATAATTGAATGCAAATTAATTTAGTGGGAACACGGAGAGAGAAAAATTTTCACATTAAGGGTATTGTATTATATTAATATATATGCCCGGTATGAATATGTCAATAAATTAATTCCACTGTATTACATGTTCAATTATTGCATAGCATCAGGCTTCGGACACCAATCTGATCTTCACGATTTCTAAGCTATGATTACTTACGAAAGCAACCTGTCATATATAAATATAGAATAAAATGATAAATAACAGAATAACCTCCTAAAAATGTATGATTTGGACAAATTAATTTTTAAAAAAAATTGACAAAATTTTTTATGGCAATAATATATAGATAAATTATTTTAAATTAATTAATTTTTTTATCTTATATAAAAACTATTTTAGAGATAATATATTTATATTTATTTTTAAAAATTTATTTATCATTTTAATTGTAAATATATAAAACCAGAACGTTTGGCATAACATACATAATACATTGTATATATATCTTGTTAAACTAAAAACTCATCAATAACTTTCTGGAACTATCTGTCTTATTTTAGCAAGTGGAAATCCACCTCAAGAACAATAACAAAATCTGAACAATTGAGATATCATTAGATTAAATTAAATTAAAGAAAATTTATTCGAATCCATCCATTATTAAATATGGAAGCATTATTAAGAGGAAGATAGAGAAGAGGACAAGTGGTATGTTGTGTTGGATGAAAGTAGAGTTAGTAGGGGCGGTGCTATGCTGCATTGCCTGGAAAAGGACGTCTACTAGACCGCACGTACGTTACTCTGGGGCCCAACTTTGGTGCGTCGGCCTAGCTGGGCTTCAAAATGTTGGACTAGTCGAGCCTAGGCCCATAAAATGATTACGTGTCACTTTGGATTCCGGGCCCAACATATCCCTCAACACGTCACCTCCACCAATTACATGCACCAGGCCAACTCATTTAGAGATCTCATTGTATATGATAACGTTTATTTTCAGATACCCAAACTGAAATTAGAAATTTAAATTTGTTATTCGGTTTGGAAGTTAGAGGCTAAAATTAAAATTTTAATTTTTTAATATTGTAAAAAATAAAAATATAAAAAATTAATTTTTTAAAATAAAAATAAAAATTTTAATTCTTTTAAATATTTTTATTTAATTTTTTAAATTTTAAATTTATTTTTTATTTTTTATAATTATCTTAAATTAAACATAATAACATAACTCAGTCTAATATATTTTATATCAACAAAAATTTAATTCAAACTCTGTCTCATCTTCATTTTTTAATTTTAGTTTTTCAATCTTTATTTTCTTTCCAAATACGTAGTTATTTTCATTTTTGTTACGTTCGACAAATACAAGTCCTTATTAATTGTTGTGAAAGTTTATTAATAAACTTTATTTGGGTAACAATATTTTATGGTAATAAGATTTCTAAATATCAAAATAAAAAAAAAACATAAAAATCAAGCTCTTGTTTTATAAGTATGTTTTCTAGATCCATGGTGGATAAACTCAAAACTCAAAAGTGCAAATGTGCATTCTGAGGAAGGGCATGTACAGTACGAAGAGCGTGGGGTCTCAATCTCATTCCTTAGTTGTAAGATAACTGGATCATTCAGCATGCAAATTTATTAATTTTTCTTTTGAAAAAAAAAAAAGAAAAAAGAAAGGGAGTAAATGAATGAATGATGCAACTGGGAACTGAACTAATTATTTCATATACAATCATACGAAATACATATTGTAATCATAATATAATATTTGTTGGACAAAGTTAAAAATATTATTATTATTATTATTATTAGGGAAAAAGACAGATAGGTCCTGACTTTTCAAACTTTTGACAAATACATCCCTGACAAAATTTAAATACAAAAAAGTCCATGACTTTAACAAACGGAGGACAATTTAGTCCTTCCGTCTATTTGCCTCTCATACACATAACGGAACTTGCTGACGTGGCTGAAATCCGTTACGGTGCCACGTTGGAAGGGGAAAAAAGTTCGAAGGACAAATAAGTCCTTGACATCATTTTACAAATAAAGTTCAAAGGACAAATAGGTCCTTAAAAATTTTTTTTTCATTATACTTCTATTATACTTCTATTATGAGAATTTAGTTTATAAAATTAGGCTAATTTTTTTTTTGTATGAAAAAAATATTGGTGTTTTTGTTGAAAATGGGAGAATGTGGTGTAATTATAGATGGGTGGATTTTTTTTGTGGGATGTCAACACGTGGGGGGCGTGGTAAACACGTGGCATTATTCTGGCCAACACGTGGGGGACGTGTTGAACACGTGGCAGCATCTTAGCCAACACGTGGGGCGTGTTGAATAATTTCCACAATACTGTAATACACTTCAAATGTCAATATTCAACCAAAACACCAATTTTCTTTCCATATTAAAAATAATTTCTGATAAAATTATGCTTGTATTTTGAAATCTAGTTAACTTGTTTTATTCTACAATTTAAATTATTTGTATTAAAATTGTAGAAATTGGGCTTGTTATGTTTCTACTCTTTTTCTTAAATTGCATTAGTTTAGTTTTAGTGCATTTGTGTATTATATTAGAATTTGTTAAATTGCATTAGTTCAGTTTTCATCGTACCAGTGGCATTAGTTAACATCAATTCATTTATGCATCAAGTTAGCATTAGTTCATTTGTGCATCATTCATGTATTAAGTTAGCATTAGTGCATTTGTGTATTATATTAGAACTAGTATTTTTATGCATAATAACATTACGAGAATATATATTTTTTAAATTATAGTTCACTTTGTTCTAACAGTATAAATTATGCATAACACAAAAGATTTATAAAATCAAACTACTTTTACAAAAAAGTCGTAAGTTGACAAAAGTTTTTGACTAAGAAGACCAAGATATCTGCAGATAAAAAATTAAATAATAAGATTTTTAATTATTATTTTTATATGAAAAAGTCTAATTTTTTATTAGTAATTAATTTTAACATTCGTTATCTAAAATTTAAAATAATTTAATGTGTATAATTTTACATTTAAAATATTTTAATTGTAAAAAAATATCGAATGACATATTTTGATTTGTCAAATTACTAATATAAAATATAATTATATATAGAGTAAAAATAGTAGAGAGAAATATAAAAATGGAGAGAGGTAGATGAGAGAATTTAGGAAATGAGTTTATTAATTTTGAAAAAAAAAATTCTCAAGGACCTATTTGTCCTTCGAACTTTATTTGTAAAATGACGTCAAGGACTTATTTGTCCTTCGAACTTTTTTCGCCTTTCAACGTGGCACCGTAACGGACACCTGGACACCGTTTCAGCCACGTCAACCAGTTCTGTTAGGTGTATGAGAGGCAAATAGACGGAAGGACTAAATTGTCCTCCATTTGTTAAAGTCAAGGACTTTTTTGTATTTAAATTTTGTCAGAAATGTATTTATCAAAAGTTTAAAAAATCAGGGACCTATTTATCTTTTTTCCTTATTATTATATAGAATCCACTTATACGGTCCGACAGTTAAACTTAAACCCTATCTTTCAGTCAACAGATAATAGTTTGGGTTTATAACATTGCAAATAAACTCATCATCAACTTTACTAATTACTACATTTTTATCTTACATGGATAGATTTGGTATTTATTATTAGAATTAGTAATTAATATTTATTATTACTATTTCAAGAACTCAGGGTTAGATTGATTGCAATAATATTATAGTAAGAAGACTAATATATGATCAATAAATATTATTATTTTTAATTAATATTTAATTAATAATAATTTATATATATTTACAATAATTTAAATAAAAAATATATAATTTATATTTATATTTATTTTTTAAAATTTATATATATAAATAAATATAATTTACACATAATATTTTTTAAAATTTATATATATAAATTAATAAAAATTATTTATTAAAAATAATTTAATATTTATACAGATTAAATAATAATAAAAAATATTAAAAATTACTTATTTAAAAGTTTCTCCTAGTATAACACAGAGAAATGCAAGTAGTTCCAATTTCTTGAATTCCAAGTGGTCCTTTTATTTTGCAGTAACCTTATCCACTGACGCAGTCACCTTATCGCTGTTACGTTGGACAAATGCGTAAAACTCTTACTCTCCCCATATATTAATGGGTCGGTTTTGCCCTTCCAATAACTACATATACTTATTACCCCACACCAAATGCAACTATATTGCTATCTAACCACACCTATGATTTTTAAAAATAGTTCAAATTGTAGTTTTTTTTTTTGTAAATTAATTTTTTATTTTAAAATTTTTATTTTAAAGTTTAGATTCTAATCCTAAATCTTCCAAAAAAAAGAGAGTTAAAAAATAATGTTATAACAAAAAGTAACTAGACTAATAAAAAAAAACTAATTTTCTATATTTATTCTTTTAAAAAATTTATTAAAAAATACTGATTCCAACAGCTAAAACCCACGACTTAATTATAGATTAATCAGTTTATAAATATAAATGCAAGACAGCTCATCATATATATGCCAAATTTCCAATGTGTATATGTGTATATATAGTTATATATAGTAAGAATTAATTTGTGTGTGGAGGTCCATGAGATGATGTTTGACATTATATGCGATCATATATATGCTGGACCATGGCATGCATGGATATGGCTCGTGGTTGTAATAGCTAATAGGTATAGCAATTAGTCAAATTAGGTTTGAATTTCTTTTAACTTCAATTATATATGCATGCTGCCATACAGAGAACAGACTTCATTTTTTTGGAACCGGTACGGTCCCCCCAACAAGCTCTTCTTTCATTTCAGTTCCTTAATTATCGTTCTTCTCATTTCAAGATCCAAATAATTAACTAATATTTAATTATGCTAAGTAGACAATGGAGATTATAAACGATATGATTAATAGATTATAATACTAACTATAGTTGTCAGAACTGAATTGGTGATCGAACCGATCAAATTATTGAATTATTGGATTAGTGGTTCAACCGATGAGTTATTGGTTGAACCGTTTAACCCGATCTTATATAAATAAAAAATAACTAAAAATTTAAAATACATATTTTCACTAATATTTTAAAAATATTAAATTATTTTAAAATAATATGAAATAGGAATAATAAGTATTTTGTTATTCTTATTTTATCATAAATATTTTTATTTTGTTTTTGTATTAAAATAACTATTATTTTTAAATTTCAATAATTTATTAATTAGTTTATATCTATTATACTATTATATACTATAAGTATTTATTAAAAAATAATATTAATATATATTATATAATTATGAAAGAAAAGAATAAGTGAGTTTATAATTATTGTTAAATAAAAATATAATTAAAAAGATCGAATTTATAACTAAAATAAAAATAAATAAAATAAAAATAAAGTATTCAATAAAAGATATATATATTATAATTTGCATATAAATGAATAATGAATATAACAGCCGCTCTCGGCTGTGATAGCATTTTTATTTCCTGAGGACAGGGTTCGAACCCTCCCTCCACCCTCCAATATTTTGAAATTTGAACAAATTTGCATCGGTTCAGTCGGATTGGTCTTGATCGAATTTGACCGGTTTTTAACGGTTCATTTCGGGTCTAACCAGTTTGTACCAGTTTCCTTTCTTACACGGTCTAACTATCGGGTCGAATCGGTATAAGGTTCGATGAACTCTCCCTCCACCCTCCAATATTTTGAAATTTGAACAAATTTACATCGGTTCGGTCAGACTGGTCTTGATCGAATTTGACTGGTTTTCAACGGTTCATTCCGGGTCTAACCGGTTTGTACCGGTTCCCTTTCTTACACGGTCTAACTATCGGGCCGAATCGGTATAAGGTTCGGTTCATCAATTTTTTGGTTGAACCGATTGATTCGATTCGGTTTTTATAACTATGATACCAACCCACCAAAGCTTAAAAAAAACACTCAGTCCTCAGTTACTCAATAAAAAACTTTATTCTCACTTCAAAACTTTTAACCATTCACTTTAACCCTATTAACCGCCGGCACCAATTCTCTCCCAAACCCTCTCAGCGCCATCGCTATTTTCCTCACCAGCCACCCTCAGTGGTATCGCTTCCTCCCTCATCATCCAACCTCAGTGCCATCGTTGCTTCCATCGCCAGCTACCCTCACCAGCGTCGTTCCCTCCCTTACTAGACACCCTTATCGCTGCTGAACTTCTTCTCCCTCTTTTACACGCTCCTGCACATATTGTTGCACTCTTATCCAAGTTGAACCACCGCCTTCCACGAGTGTCACAGATCGAACAACAGCAATACCACCAAGCAAGCCACAACTCAAAGGCGTCGGTATACTGCTGTCACTGCCAATTGCAACAACATAATTGACACAATAACGCACAGGTTCTTCAGCAACATCAGTTGACTACAAAAAGGTTAGTTGATAGTTAGGATTTTATTTTTTAAATAGATGTTAATGCAATGTATTAGACTTCAGGTAATAGTTACAATTTGTCGAAATAGATGTTCTGTGATTTGGGTTGAATTAATTTATTTTTCTTCTTCCTGTAGACCATTTATATATTTGAATAATTGGACTCAGCTGGAAAAAAACTTGTGAATGTTGCTGATTTGCTTAGTTTTTATTTTATTTTTATTACTATATGTTTCTAATTTTGGTTTGTTTAGTCTAGGATTCAGGTAGTATGTATGCATGTTCGAATGAGATGTTACTTAAATTTGTTGAACTAATGGATGCTTATTCATCTTTTAAACCACTTTATATGACTGATGCTAGATTACTTTACTTGCTGGAAATAAGACAGATGTTAGTTTACTATGTATACAGATGGTTTGTTTCTTTCGATAAATGGAAGCTTGTTTTGGTTATGTAATTGGTCTTTTACTTGATTTACTATGTGGTTTGTGAGTTAATTAAATAATTAGTTGAAACTTATTTTAGTTGTACTTGAATCAACCCAATTAAATCCGTAGGTTTCTTTTATTATGTGGTTTGGGAGTTATGGAGAAAAATTGGATTAGATTTAGTTTAATTTTTCTTGAATTGATATTAGTTTGAGTTAAGCTATTTAAACATGGTGCAGGGGGGAATTTTGGTTAATTTGTTAGATGTTTATTATCAACTAAAGCGAATGTTTATTTCATTATATATGCGGATGGTTCATTCATTCAAAAAGTGGATGTTTATTTTAGTTATAACATTGGTCTTTTGCTTGAGTTGCTGGATTTTGCATGCACATGCTCTATAGGTTTCTTTTGTTATGTGGTTTGGGAGTTATGGAGAAAAATTGGATTAGATTTAGTTTATTTTTTCTTGAATTAAAGTTGGGTTTGAGTTAAGCTATTTAAACATGATGCACGGTAGGAATTTTGGTCAATTTGTTAGATGTTTATTGTCAATTAATGCAGATGTTCATTTGACTATGTATGCGGATGGTTCATTCATTCGAAAAGTAGATGTTTATTTTAGTTATAACATTGGTCTTTTACATACCTAGTAAAATAAACATCCAGCAAATTTCATTGTATCTACTTAAATACAATCCAAATTAAATAAACATCCACTTTAGAATGAAAATAACTATCTGCATACCTAGTAAAATAAACAATAATTCAAGGCGTCCTGGGGTCGTGAATAGCAAGGTGGCGATCCAGGGAAAGACACAACATCGACTGCAGAAGAACAGGATCATAAATCAACTACGGCTACGACTACGAGGGTTTTGCAGGACATCGATACTCTCGAAAAGACAAGCACCGCGGGTGATGGCTGCCTCCGGTGACGGTTGTGGAATGCAAAAGTGGACTGGCGGTGTCTTCTTCAGAATGTGCAGTGCGACGCAGGGAAGAGGAGGGCTACGGCGGCTTCGCTTGCATGGTCAGTGGTTGTTGCGGTTCGCGGAAGAGGAAGTTGTGATGGCGCGACGGGGTGGGCGCGTCTTCGTTTGAAATGCGCGGCACAATGCAGGGAAAAAGAGGACAAACAGTGGCTACGCTTACATGGTCGATGGTTGCTGCAACACACGGAGGAGGAAGCTGCGATGGCGCATCGGGGGTGGGGACGGCGCAAGTAGAAATCCGTGTGGCACAACGGAGGATGCTGGGGGCTGTGATGGCGCGACGGCGGTGGAGGCGGCACAAGGGGGAATCCGTGCAACGCGACAGAGGATGCTGGGTGATGGCTAGTGAGAAATGGAAAGTGCAGCTAGGAAGAGAAAGAAAAGGTTTTCTAAGTAAAATTAGGGTTAGTTGGGGTAGTACTTTTTTAAATGGGTTTTTATATTTTAAAATTAATTTTACCTTCCTTTTTTAATCCGTTGTTTGTATTGTTTACTATATGCGTTGTTCTTCTATAGTTTCTCATTAACTTAACACTTTTTAATTAACAGTATAGTGATGATCGTATATAACCAATTTAGTTAAATAGTCAATTTGCTCATCCATTCGAATAAGTATCGAAAAATAGTAACAGATTTAGAAAAAATTTATAGTAGAACCAAAAGTTAAGGGTGCGTTTTCATTTTTTATTTTTATTTTCAATGTTCTTTATATTTTGAATTTTGTGAAGGAAAAACTAAAAACAGAAGGTGAAAACAAAAAATAGAATTTTATTGTTTTTACTTTTTTTTTCATAAAATCTAAAAAATAAAAAACAAAAAATACAAACCAAACGCACCCTAAGTAATATACAAAAATAATAATAATAATCAACAATATATTTAAATATCTAAACCTTAGTGTATGTTAGTTAGTCAAATTTTTAAAAAATAAATATAATTAATACATTAAAAATATATTAATTTAAAATTATTTTTTATTTCAATGTTTTGACAATATTGCATAATACGTTTATTATTAATATTACTAATGTCTTATCAAGCATTTTGTATTTTTTAATTTGTAGCTTATTATTAATTTAAAAATCTATAAAAAATATAACTCACATGAACCAATTTTAAATTTTCAGTAAAATTATGTGAGAGAGACAAAAAGAAAAAAAACTTGTGTAAAAACCAAAAATTCAAATCAAATAAGCACCGTCTCCTTATAATATAGATAGATAATATCTCTTTTTCAATTAAACAAATATTCAAATATTTTTTTAATATTTAATTACAAAATTAACACTCTATAATATTTATGATAGAAGCTTTTTCAACGAAAACAATTATTATATGTAATATAAAAAATAAATTAAATAAAACAATAAAAAGTAAATAAATTATATATATTATAAAAAATTACTAAATACTAATAATTTTAATTATATTTGAGAAATTATACTTAATTTTAGATGATTAGCTATTTGTATTATTGTTTGTTTTAAATTTATGTAATATAATATTTTTTTATCATTGTATTAATATTTAATAGTATAAATTTTTTTCACATGATTTTCTTTTAAAATGTGAGGCAAAAAAATTATTACAATGAGTCCATTGTCGAACTTAAATTCTGTTTTATATATGCAACAATTTATTAATCTTCTTAAATTGCGTTTAGATCATAATTTTATCTTTGATTTGTCAACTACTTGCAAGATACCGTAAAAAAAATTAATAATGATAAGTATATATATGAATAATATATCCATCTCATTAAAAATAAAAACAAATAGTGATGATATTTATATATATACCCCAACTTCTATGATTATTTCAATAATTTGTATGCATGGAAGTTTTTTAATTTATTCACAAATTCATAGTTAACCAATTACATTATTATTGTGCTGGCATTTTATATAGAGTATTATTAGAGTATAATAATAAATGGATATAGATATTTAAAGGTCATAGAAAAAGACCGTATTCATCACGTAAGACATGACTTTAATATTTTTGTATGTTTCTACAAATTTTGTTATTTGACTTGAATATTTTGTATGTTTCTACAAATTTTTAACTTAGTTAATATCAACATTGATCCAAAAGTATATTATGTGGTAAATACATAAGTAGCAAATCTTCTTCCTGTTTTAATTTTTGAATGATTAACAAAAGGTAAACTACTACGTCCTTTTATTAAACATTGAATATTTTTTAACATGAGAATGAGCATGCATTTCGAGTATTAGAAAAAAAATATATAAATATTATTTGTATATTAAATTAAATTAATTACTAAAATTAATTACTAATGTGTTTGTATATAAATACATATATAATTTAATTTATTTTTAATGTATATTTATATTTTAATATATATTTTATATTTATAACTAATTTTAATAATTAATTTTTTTTATAATTATTTTAATAACTAATTTTAGTACATATATAACATAATTAAAAAATATATCATAGTCCAATGAATAATTCGAAGACAATAAGTAAAATAATAATAAACAGTAATAACAACAATGAGATGTCCTGTTTTTAATTCTCCGGTGATTCATTTAATTGTGTTAATTAAAGTCGATGTGTGATGGTGGCATTGAAAAAACGATGGCACTACAGGATGGCAAAAAAAAATTTATTTGCAGATATTCGTAAGATTATTCTCGGCAAAGAGGTTAATATATAGGAACTTGTAAAATTTGTATGGAGATGGACCTGTCTCCATCAATAAATGAAGATGGAGACGAAAATTGAGGTATTCATTTTATGAAAATTTGCAAAATTCTTACGAACAAAATTTATTTAAATATTTTTGTATATAAGTTATGTAAATAATTTTAATTTATATATTAAAATTTTATGTGTATGTAATTATGTTAAATTTGTGTTTGAATTATATTTAATTTGATATATTTAATTGAATTATATAAGATTTTATTTTTATTGTATTGTTTTTTTTAGTTTAAAATTTAATAATATCTCATTATTGATAGATATTTACAAATATCTACCTTTTTCATAAAAAAAAGATAAATAGAAATTTATGGAGTTAATATTTAAAATGATCCCTGAAATTTGACCATTGACTCAATTAGTCCTTAAGGTTTCAATTGACTCTAATTGTATCTTGAAATTTTGACCCGTGTCTCAATTTGGCTCTTACGTCGTTTTTCGTCACCAGAAAATTGACCTGGCAATTTTAAATGACACCTGACACTCTCAAAACGACATCGTTTAACTCTTGGCGCCGAAAATATTTAGAAACGACGTCGTGTGACATGAAAAAGGGGTTAAATAAAAACCCAAATATTAACCACTTCAAAAGTGAAACTCCAATTGACCCTTCTTCTTTTTCCTCCTTCCCTCGTATACGTTTTCGTCAGAAAAAAACTATGGGTGTCACTGTAACTGAGGTTTGAAGCTTCTCTTACTTGTTTTGCCTCCCATTGTAAAGACTAATTACCTGGGAGTCACCATCTCTTCAAAAACAGGTTAGTAACAAAATCATTACTCTAACATACCATGCTCTGTTTTTTGCAAAATGTTGGTTGTGGGTTATTTTTTATTTTTATTTTTTTGCTCTACTTCATTTGTGAAACTTTGGAGAAATGTGGTTGATTATGGTTGTTGATGATGATAGAGTTCTTGTATGTTAGGGTTTAATTTTTTTACATGTACGTGGTTGTGATCAACTGAATCTTTCAATTCTTTATGGGTTTGAGCAGTCATTGATTTTTCATATTTCATTTTAAAATGACAATCTAACTCCTTTATATCCCATTTTAATTTAGTTGTTGACTATGTTACCTAGATTATTTTTTTTTATCAATAATAGACTTACCATTGTAATTTTTTAGTGAGAGTATATAAATAGTACATAGTATATAAGGTGTAATAACTCAACAAATATTTTTCAAGGGAGATTTTTCATTCTCTTCAACAATGTGAATAACTTATTTTTTCTCCCTATCTTAATCCCTTCTGGTTTATCAAACCATCAATATCACATTGAACAGCGTAGGACCTGAGATTTTCTTCCTGGTGCAGTGAGCGTGGAAAACAACAAAGCTATGAATCAAATTAAAAAAGTTGCGAAATTATTGCCAATTTTGTCATTTTCTTTCTTTCTCTAATTTTCTTTCCCCCATTCTTACCTCTTCCTTCAAACTCATTCAATAGAGTTTGATAAGAGGTAATTTTGCAAGATTCTTTCTTGGTGAACATAGCTGATTCATTGATTTCTCAAAATATAAACAAATCCTCGAGTGGTGATTTTGACAACCAGAACAATGCCAATATCCTCCATCAACTCACAAATCTTCAATCTCAAATTTTGAAGAATACAACAAGTCCGATTCAATATCAATCAACCTCCTATTTTCTTCTCCCTGGAAAAAATCTAGGTAGTAGAAGTCATGGAGTTACTTTGGCATGCTCACATTGTAACAAACAAGGCCACACAGAAGATGTGTGCTATAATAAGTAAGGCTACTCCTCCAATTTCTATCAACGACAGTAATATAACACCACCATCAATCACGTGATCACTGAGGGGTATGATGATATACTCAGTGACAAGTAATCCCAACCCAATTGTCTTAAAAAAATATTGGAATATCAAGATTTGGGTTCACTCCAGAGCAAAGATTTATCTTGTTAGAGTTGATCAAAGACAAAAGTGTGCAACAACAACCTCATAATGCAAATCAAATTTTGACTAATTCCATTCAGACCTCCACTCCAGGTAAAACTATTGCATTACATTTTAATGCGAGAATTATGAGTATTATCACTCTAAAATCTGCATTATGGGTCATTGACTCCAATGCAACAGATCATGTGACTTTTGACTTAAAAGATTTTGCAAGCTTTCAAAATATTGCTCCAATAAATATGATATTGCCAAATGGAACAAAAACTGTTAGCACCATCATTGGCACAATAACATTTTCTATAAATTTTTTTTTCAAAAATGTTTTATACATTCCTTCTTTTGATTTTAAACTGACCTCTGTGTCAAAATTAACCTCAAACTTACACTGTCAACTATTAATCAATTATAAGTGTTGTGAGATACAAGATCGATCCACATCAAAGATGATTAGCATTGCTGAGTGTATAGAAGAGTTATATACAATGAGTAGAGAATCAGAATTCTCTCACTTTCCCCCTTCTCCAACAAAGCAAGCTTCATTGGCGGCAATGACGACTACTACTCATCCCACAACATCTTCCCACAGTGAGCACAACAACATTTGACATCTTAGATTTGGACACATACTCATGCATAAATTGATTTTACTGAAAAAGTTTTATCCTTTTATAGATTGTATTGCTTCAAAACTTCCCTGTGACTCATGTCATTTTGTAAAACAAAAGAAATTATCTTTTGATCTTAGTACCACTGAAATTAAAGACTGTTTTGACTTAGTTCATATGGATATCTGGGGTCATATTTCTGTCCCTTCCAATGAAGGACATATGTATTTTTTGACTGTGGTGGATGGCAAGAGCATATTCACTTGAATTTTTTTAGGAAAACTAAATTTGAGACATCACAATTGGTTATTAATTTTGTGAATTTTGTTAAAGTACAATTTAAAAAATAAGTTAAGTGTATAAGGACTGACAATGGGTCAGAATTCACTCTAACATCCTTTTTTGTATCATCTGGCATTTTACACCAAACCTCGTGTGTAGAAACACCAGAACAAAACAGGATTATAGAGCAAAAATACCAGCACATTTTAGGTGTTGCTAGAGCACTGTTATTTCAATCAGGAATTTCACATTATTTTTGGCAATACGCAGTTGTTCACGCTATTCACCTAATTAATAGGTTGTCCAGCACTAAACTAGATAATGCTAATCCTTATAAGCTTTTGTATGGTAATTTACCTGACCTTTCATATTTAAGAGTATTTGGTTCTCTTGCATATGCCTCCACATTAACAAATTCAAGAACAAAATTATACCCAAGAGCTAGAAAAATAGCTTTTCTCGTTTTTAAATTAGGAACAAAGGGTTTTCGACTTATTGATTTGAAAACAAAGGAAATTTTCATATTTAGAAATGTAACTTTCTATGAAACTCATTTTTTATTTTTACATTCCACTAGCACTGACATTCATGAGGTACCCACTCGTACTCCACAATGCATTCATCTTTTTTAATATGATACACCATTCACATATCATTTGCAATTACCCATACCTACCACACTCACAGATTCAAATGAACATTTCTCAAGTTTAATGCACTCACCAATTTCTTTACATACAATTGCATCCATTACCACACCACACACCAACAATGCTCCTGCATCACAAAACTATGACATTACACATGATTGCATCACTATAAAATCTGAAAGAGTCAAGAAACCACCTGCTTATTTGAAGGACTATTATTGTATGATAACTCACACAGCTCACTCTAGCAATTTTGCTCACTCTTAACTCTTTATATCCTATCTCACAACACTTGTCATATGATAAACTAACCTCAAAATATAAGTCACTTTCTCTAACCATCACCTCAAATCCAGAACCTAGCACTTATGAGAAAGCGGCTGCACATGAATATTGAAAAAAGACAATACAAGATGAATTGACAGCTCTAGATCAGAACAGAACTTGGTATCTCACTAAACTCCCAAAAGGTAAGAAGACTGTGGGTTGCAAATGAATTTTTTGGATAAAATTCAATCCCGGTGCCACCATAGAGAGGCACAAAGCGATGCTAGTTGCAAAAGGATTCACTCAAGTGCAAGGAGTAGATTATGGTGATACTTTTAGTCCAGATATCAAAATGACTACCCTACGAGTAATGTTAGTATTAGCAGTGACAAAGAAATGGTATTTGAAACAGCTGTACGTCAATACTGCCTTCCTTCACGAAGATTTGGATAAAGAAGTTTATATGAAGATACCACCCGATTTGACAGTGTCACAACCAGGTTTGGTTTGTAAATTGCAAAAGTCTCTATATGGGCTTAAGCGAGCAAGCAGGCAATAGAACATTAAGCTCACTCAAACTCTTGTGGATGCTAGTTATAAATAGTTTTTTGATGATCATTCACTCTTCATCAAGAAACATTCCGAAAGCTTCACTGCCATTCTAGTATATATTGATGACTTGGTTAACCAGGAACGATATTGGTGAAATCAATACCATCAAGCAAATTTTCGATGACAAATTCAAAATAAAGGATCTTGGTAATCTCAAGTACTTCTTGGGAATGGAAGTAGCACGTTCTAACTCTGGAATTCACATTTATCAGCAGAAGTACGTCATGGACCTTCTCAAGGAGTTTGGTTACCTAGACTGCAAACCTCTCTCCACTTCTTTTGGTTATAGTCAGAAACTCTCGAAGGAATTCGGTACCATTTTAACGGAAAACACTACTTACAGACAGCTCATCGGTCGACTCCTTTACCTCACAAACACTAGACCCGATATCTCGTGGGATGTTTGAGCCATTTTTTGGACTGTACAACCACTTCTCACCTACAGGCTACTTTTCGCGTACTCCGATATTTAAAGGATAGACCTGTAACTGGTCTATTCTTCTCCTTTACTTCTAATTTGTTTCTCACCGGATTTGCCGATGCTGACTGGGCTACCTGTGCCGATACTCGTCGTTCTGTTTCCGGTTATTGATTCATGCTTGGGAACTCTCTCGTTAGCTGGAAGAGTAAGAAGCAAACCACAGTTGCCAAATCCTCTGCAGAAGTTGAATATAGGTCTCTTGCTGTTGCCACTTGTGAAGCTAGTTGGTTATCTTTCTTAATGAATTTCATTGGTTTGCCGCTTCAAAATCACTCTATTCTGTGACAACCAGTCAGCCATTCACATTGCCAATAATCCCATCTTTTATGAAAGAACCAAACACATTGAAGTAGACTGCCACATTGTTTGTGAAAAGCCTCATCCATCTTATGCCAATTTGTTCCAAATATCAACTTGCTGATTTTCTTACTAAAACTCTGTCACCGGGTCCTTTTCTTGATAATGTTTCCAAGCTAGGATTGTTAGATTTACACAATTCTAGTTTGCGGGAGGGTGTTACCTAAATTATTTTTTTAATCAATAATAGGCATTTACACAATTCTAACTTGCGGGAGGGTGTTACCTAAATTATTTTTTTATCAATAATAGGCATTTACACAATTCTAGCTTGCGGGAGAGTGTTACCTAAATTATTTTTTTATCAATAATAGGCTTACCATTATAATTTTTTAGTGAGAGTACATAAAGAGTACATAGTATATAAGGTGTAATAACTTAACAAATAGTTTTTAAGGGGGATTTTTCATTCTCTTCAACAATGAAAATAACTTATTTTTCTCCATTTCTTAATCTCTTCTGCTTCATTAAACCATCAACATCACAGCTTAAATAGTCTAGGACATGAAATTTTCTTTCAGACTGACTAATTTCTTATAAAAATAAAGTATTTCACAACAATTTTAGTAAAGACTAATAACTAACAATTGCTAGAACACTCAAGTGTTACTGTAGACAGACACAAATTAAATATTGAGCCATTTTAAGATTTTTATCTAGTGTTTATACTCCATGCATTTATTTAGAGATTGAACATAAATAATTGTCATGTTTATCTTTTTTTTCTTTATTTTTTTTCCGTTCTTTTTACTTCAAGTATAAGAATAAAATTTCTGCCTCACTATGAAATCTGTTATAAACAGAATTCTTTAATATATGTCTAGTATTTTATGGTTGAAATTACATATATTTATTTACTGGAACAACCGTTGTTAGAACAATTGTATTTCTCTTTCATCAATTTAAAAGGACAATTTTATTCTTTCATGTTTCTCTAATAGTATAACTGTACAACTACATATATTTTCTGTGCTAAATATCGTCTACATCAATGACCACCATGAGTGTTTTATTATACATCTGAAATTAAGTGATAATCATGAACTGAACTACTTGATTTTTCTTAGACATTGACATTAGTATTATGGCTTGGAGGTGCGTAGATGATCATATTCAAGATTTAAGTGCATTTTAAGTATTGTGGTGTTATATCTAATCAGCGGGTGGTTCAAAATTTTGAAACCATGTCCCGTCATTTTGGCCTGAGAACAATTATATATGTATTCAGATCTTTGTGACTGTTAGTTATGTAATTGATTTTGTGAATATTTAAGTTTTTTGTTCTACTTTGACAATCACTTGTGAACAATCTTTTCTATTTTATTTATTTATTTTTTTTGCTGCTGTTTCTCAACATTTTTTTCAACTTTTGGAGAGACTATTACGATTTGAGAGAATTGGAGCTGAGTTAGATTTTATTTTTATATATTGTGAGGGGTTAACTTAATGTCTAAAAAAATTTAGCTATGTCATCTGACTGTTATATTATTTTATTAAGTGTTATTTAAAATTGCCAAGTCAGTTTTTTGATGACGAAAAATGATGTAAGGGTTAAATTGAGGCTTGAGTCAAAATTTTAGAGTATAATTAAAGTCAATTAAAATCTTAAAAGTTAAATTAAGTCGGAGATCAAAATTCAATAATCATTTCTCGAAAATAATGACAAAAATGGAGAGGAGAACGGAACGGGAGATCGGAGAGGTGTCCGCTTTCTGAAGACCCATCCCAACTTTAAGCAAATACGAAAAGTTAGTTGTAAAAATTACAAAACAAAAAAAAGTGAAGTGTTGCTGGACCTGGGACTCATGATTATATTAATACAAGCTTATTATATTAATACTCTTAACATGTATTTTTACAAGAAAAATATTATGGAACTAATAATATTTTTTATATTTTAACTAATAACTAACTACCATTCTATTTTTTTACTAGAAGAGTTTATCTTTAAGTATTTTCTTTCTTAAATCTATTATTATTATTATTATTATTATTATTATTATTATTATTATTATATGACCAATAAATATTATAATTTTTAATTAATATTTAATCAACAATAATTTATATTCATATTTATAAAAAATTTATACATAAAAAATATATAATTTGTAATTATATTTATTAGAATTTATACATAAAAATTAATACAATTTACACTAATATTTTTTAAATTTCATATATAAATTAATAAAATATATATTTAAAATAATTTAATATCTGTATTGATAAAAAATAACAAAAAATATTAAAAATGACTAATTTCTAAACATTTTTAATTATTATTTGACAAAAAAATACAGAAAAAGTTAGCAAAAGTTAGTTGATTTTTTTTTCAACTTTTACGAATTGCCACATGGTGCAAGTTTATTGGTCTAAAACTACACTTAATCTGACAATTATTATAATTTAAAAGATAAAAATTCAAATGCAGATAATTTTATATAAAGTTGATAACTAAAAATTATTAGATGATAATTTAGTCAAATTTATTAAATTATTTAACGACTATCAGCTATCAACTTTACATGAAGTTAACTAGAATTTTTATCAATATAAAAACCTGTAAAAACAATAAATATTTTAATTTCGCGCATGTATTGTTTAATATTTATCACCTACTCCCAGTGTCACTCAAGCTCTATACAAAAATATTCCATTTCCCTTAAAAGCATATATCATGTGTGTTTCGCCATTCTCCAACTCATAAAAAGCTTAAAACCAGGAGGAACAAACCATAAACAATTAACGATAATATATTGAATCATGAAACTTTAAAGATTTAAATCTGTTGGGAGAAGCCAAAGTGAAAGCTAAGAGCTAAGATGAGACAAGTGAAGAGGGTATGTATTGTAATATATAGTGCTCAGTGTGGGGAATGAGTGTACCACAATGTGTGTTTTGCTCCTAATTAATTAATTAATATTATTCTAACATATATGTCAAACTTTTTTACAGTGATGAAAAGCGTTACTTATTGTGAGGTCTTGTTTATTCATCGTAAGAGAAAAAAGGTTCCAAAGCAAATATACGTTTTGCAGATTGCTACCTTTTTTGCCGTGCTTCACTGCTTTTCTTGCACTATGTATTATAAATTTTCCCAATTATTCAAATATTATAGGGTTGCTTACCTTAAGGATTTGTCATAATTAGCTTTAATTTTACTCCTAAGTAATTTTTTCTTCATCTCGTTATTATATTATAAAAATAATAAGAGAAATGTTAGGAGCAGTAACTTTTGTGATTTATAGCCATTAAATAGTCATTAATGATGATTTTAATAGTGTGAAATTGTGTAAAATTATTTATTTATTTTTACTGATTACATGCTAGTCAAAATTTAATAAAGTTGGTGATTTCTAAACTTTTTTTATATATAATTATTTGCTACCTTCAAATTAAATGATGTTTAGCCTATGTCCCAGGCCAGTATCAAACTGATTATCATGATAAAATCTATTACCCCAAAGAAAACAACATGATAAAAAGAGATGACAATGCTGTGGTAGAAGAAAAGGAAAAAAGAGAAAATAATACATAGTATGGAGACCTTATCCTATGGGAGTGGCGTCATGTGACACGTGTCGAGGGAGGGTTTGTTTCCCAAAACAGAGTACATATATAAATAGACCCTTAACTAAAAAATATAAAAATATATAAAATTTCAATTTCTAATAACTTTAATAGATATCCTTAGCGAAACCCATGTGAGTAGACAGAACTAAATAATAAATACTACTAAAAGACAAAAAACACTATTCAATAATGAACTAAAAATTTTTAATTCATTGAAAAAACTAAGAGTTAAAATTAGTGATTTTTATTGTTTAATAAAGAAAATTGAAAAAGCAAAGGAGTGAGTCGGAATAATGTATGTACACTGAGAAACGCAACAACAAAAAAGAGAGAGAGAGAGAGAGGATTGAGGAGTTTTAGGGATTCAAGTTGGTTGCATTGAACTGAAGTCGCTTCAAAAGGAGAGCTTTCTTCTTCACCTCACACCCTATATTGTATGTTGCAGCCTTCACACTCAAAAAGTTCTTGAACCTAATACCCACTTTAGTTTGCAGTTTCCACTCCTCTTACCTTCCATATATTAATATTATCATTCTCATTTTTAATATAAAATTTTGTTATTATTATTTGAATAACCACTTAATTTTAATTGTCCAAACGAGTTAATACTTAATTTGATTTCTACACAAACTTCAATTGTCTCAATTTAATTTCTAAATTTTATAAACATAATTCACATTTTGAGACAATTTTTTATATACAAATGTTAATGAAATATTGACATAGCCAATGATATACCATGCTTGAATCAGTAAAATGATACAATTTTTCTTTTGATATTTAAATAATCAAAAAGAGACGTTGTATCACTTAGTTTGAAAAAAAAAATTTTAATAAACACCACCTATAAAGTTTTTAGATTACTTGAATGCTAAAACTAAAATAACGTCATTTTACAAAGTATAACATTGTATTTGACTATTCATATCAGCATTTTGATCTGTGCGTTAAAAATTATTTTAGAGACTAACATAAATTATATTCGTAAAATTTAAGACTAAATAAAAATAATTAAAATTTTAAGAACCAAATTAAAACTAAAGTATAAATTTTGAGATCAAACTGAATATTATTTACACGACTCTTTCTAAGTATCCTTTATATAATAATGTAAGCTATTACATTATCCTTAGGTTGTTTGAAAAAATATCCGAAGGGTTTGTTTAATTTATTGTTTTCTAGTTTCCAAGTAGCAGGTTGCTTTAATTTCTGAATGAAATAAATAGTAAACTAGTAGTTGCAAAAATTGGAATGGCCACTCTCACTGCATCAAAGTGGAAACCAAATTAAAGGCACCACCACAATAGAGTTAATTAGTGGTGGTTGTCATGCCAACAACATTACTTTATTTACTATATAGTATATGGTATATAGTATATACAACTATGCCTTTGTGAATTTGGACACACAATCACTATTTTTAACTCATTGTTCTTCAAGGAACTAAATAAAGTTTTCAAATTCAATTTTCATAGTGCTTGTGCTTGGTTACGTTCACCACAAGTGTGCATTATTCCATACAATTAAGTGATTAAAATTAAGGGTCAAATCAATGAACTGGCTTGCATCACTTTGGGATTGGTTTACATGTATGAATATGAAGTGGACATTGACCCAAACCCAAACAACAAACAAATCATTATTTTGAGCTTCCCATGAATCTTTATTATTAGGCTTTGATGTGTATAGAAGAAAAAAGAGACCCACCATGGAGGATAAGGCTTGGTTTAATATTCTATCCGTCTGTTTCATGTAAATGCACTACAAAATGAAAATGTGGGAAACAATTATAAAAGGAAGAAAAAAAAAAGGTACGAGGAAGAAAAGTTGCATTGGAAGTGTTAATTTGGAATGTTAATTGATGATTATGGAATTGGAATATAATACTAGTATAAAGCTTATGGTCTTGTGTGCCAATTAAATATTCCACTATTAATAATGGATTATGTATTTCTTACCTTTTCTTTTTTTAGTGGCGGTTTTTCTTTTTTGGGCTACTAATGTGATAATGTCTTATTACTTTTCTAATTAGGAGAATCAAAATCCTCGTTTTTTTTGGTTAACAATTAGAACACATATTAAGACTGTTAGTATAAATTTGTAAATACTTTAATTTAATAAATATATAAAACTGTATTTGAAAATTTAAACTTTTTATTTCTATAAATTATCTTTCATTAATAATTTTAACATGTTTTTTGAGTTAAACTTTTTTTAGGAAAATAATTAAAATTCTTAGCTTATTAATTAATACTAATAATTAGTAAGTTCGTTGCTTAATTACAGAGATCCATTTTAAAGCACGAATAAACGTCTATAAAAGCATTTAATCTTTTATATTAATGTTGTCCCATACACGAATTTAAACAGCATTTATATCTTATGAGAGAACACGACAACTTGTTGACATGCTCTACATAGTACCACACAGTAATTAACTTTGACATAAAATACCCAACATGCCTGCATTCCATTAATAAAACGGTGAGAATTCAGGTGCCATCGACTTCACGTGAAGTTGATATTTGAGAGCTGTTAAATGATTTAATTGATTTGACTAAATTTTTATCTAATGATTTTCAGATATGAACTTCACCTGAAATCGACTTCACCTGAGTTTTCACCTAATGAAATATATCTATTCAATTACATGTTAAAGTTATTATTATTATTAGAAAAATTTCATCTTTAAATAAATATACGAAAAATACATTATAAAAAAATAATTGATAATATTCAATATATATTTTAAAGATAAACCATTTTGTCTGTGATTGAACCTACTACTTTTTTGAAAGGCACTAACATACGTGAAATTATTGGGTGCTAAGTGCTAACAGCTACAAAAGCAAATTTAATAAATGATTACAACAAGAGGATAATAGAAAAACAAAAAAAAATTCCCTAATAAAAAAAATCCATCAAAAAAGAAAAAGAGAAAGAGAATTAATTAAAGTTGTGAGCATAGGCAGTAAAATTCCAAAGCATGAGTTGTTAAAAATGTGTGGGAAGAGTAGATTTAATTTAAGAGGAGGAGGGGCAAGTTCCTCCAATGAATGAGCTGGATCCACTCTCTCAGGAATGACACATAACTTGGAATATCGTTATTATTTATTTTTCATAATTCATAATTAATACTAAATGTAAGATTAATAAAAATTAAATTAAAATTTCATAAATGGAAGATGTGAAAAATAAGAAGAAACCAGAAAAGAAACAGAAGGACATAACATAAGCTGGAGGTTATTAAGGCACAAAACATGTTTATATAAATAATTTTGTGTCCGAAAATTCCATTTCCCCTTTTTGTTTTTTAATTTCTTCTTCTCCGATTCCTGCGTTCTCCTTTCATTTCAGTTGCTTCTCGTTGAATAATTGAACTCGGCTCCCAACAACTACTTCTTTGTTTGTTTCACAGACTTCTCAATTTCAATTATGTGAAACCTCAGAAAACAGAAACCGCTGTTCTGTTTTTGTTTCATGTTTTTGTCTCAGTTTGTTGTGTCGCTGTGGCTGTTTGGATCTCTGAACTCAACTTAACCATGAATCTCAGCAACGGAAGGGGATCCATGTCGACGGTTACTTCAGGTGCTGCTGTGAAATCCGCCGACGCCGTCTCCGACCAGTTTCCGGCGGGTCTGCGGGTCCTTGTTGTGGACGATGATCCCACGTGTCTCATGATTCTCGAGAAGATGCTCCGAACTTGTCTTTACGAAGGTACTACAACTCAATCACCTCTTTCTCTCTCTGGCTCTCTTCAATTTCGATTTTCCGATTTGTAGGTTCAATTTCTTGAACCAAAAACTAAGGAAAAAGAAAAGCTTGTCCCTTTTTTCCCCCAACTATATTACATGCATGTAGATAGTTATTTGGTGATCGCAAAATTTGTTATTGCAATCCTTTCATGAATTGTTCTTGGATTCTTGTATGTATACTTCTCTTCAAGTTTGGTTCCCTTTTACTTCATGTGGTGCTTCTCTAGTTCTCTTGCTCTTGTGTTTCAGAAGCCAGATTTGTTGTATTGACTTTATTCCAAGAAGTAAGAGCCTTTGCAGCAAGTTGGGTGTTCGATTTGTGTGCTATTTTGTCTTATGTGATTACTCAGTTGAATTCTAAATTTTGAGGAATTTTGTTGTATCCATTTCAGTTACCAAATGCAATACAGCAGAGAAAGCACTCACACTTCTGCGAAAGAATAAAAATGGGTTTGACATTGTTATCAGTGATGTGCATATGCCAGACATGGATGGATTTAAACTGTTAGAACACATTGGCTTGGAAATGGACCTCCCTGTTATCAGTAAGTGTTCTTATTCATCAGCTTAGATCCGTATGTGCACTGCATTGATGGGTTTGAGACTGACATGGTTTTTTGCTATGCTTGTTACTTGTTACAGTGATGTCTGCAGATGATGGTAAAAACGTTGTTATGAAGGGTGTAACACACGGTGCCTGCGATTACTTAATTAAACCGGTTCGCATAGAGGCTTTGAAGAACATATGGCAGCATGTTGTTCGCAAGAGAAAGAATGAATGGAGAGATACTGAGCAGTCGGGTAGTGCCGAAGAAGGAGACCGACAGCAGAAGGCATCGGATGACGCGGATTACTCGTCGTCGGCAAATGAAAGCAACTGGAGAAACTCGAAGAAGAGGAGGGATGAGGAAGAGGAAGCAGAGGAAAGAGATGACACTTCAACTTTAAAGAAGCCAAGAGTTGTTTGGTCTGTTGAGCTGCATCAACAGTTTGTAGCTGCTGTAGATCAACTGGGAATTGATAGTATGTGAAAAAATTTTCCCTTTTCCCTTTCCATGCACACCTATGCCTAATTCAGCATAACAATGCATAACAGCACTTTGGATGCATCATCCAAAGGGTATGCATGTATTTGTTTAATTGCATACATGAGCTGTGAAATCCTCAAAACTACAATTTCACCGTGTCGATAACACATACGGGTTGCAGATTGTTGCTCATGAAAATCACTTAATCTAGTTGTATCTCACTAAATTGGTAGTTTGTCTCTAAGGAGAGTAGATTAGATAGATGGTTGACTAATAATTAGAGTAGAGGGAGATTAAGAAAAATAATAAGCGAAACAATTAAGAAATATTTAGTTTTTAATAGTTTATCATTAGATATAGTTTATGATAGGACACCATAGCATTGACTAAGCTGTATAGTAGCCAACCACACTTAATAGGATCAAGTTTGGCTGTTGTATCTTAGTTGGGAAGAATTACAGTGTTCTCGAACCCTAGCTGATTAATTAGACGTTTCTTAAAATATATGACCTCCTCTTATGTTTTCAAATTTGATGTTTATACAGAGGCTGTACCCAAAAAGATTCTTGAATTGATGAATGTTCCTGGACTCACCAGAGAAAATGTAGCCAGCCACCTTCAGGTATTATATTGTCATGCAATGTGTACTTTGGGATGAATAGATTCAAGGGTTAAATTTTGTATCCCTACTTCTCCCGGTTGTTGTGGTCACCTTTGCTATTAGATGATTACCTGAAGGAGCTAACACATTTTTCCCTTGTTCATTGCAGAAATATCGTTTGTACCTCCGAAGGTTGAGTGGGGTTTCTCAGCATCAGAATAACATGAACAGTTCCTTCATGAATCCTCAAGATGCAACATTTGGGACAATTTCTTCGATTAACGGAATTGATCTTCAAACTCTTGCAGCTGCTGGCCAACTTCCAGCACAAAGTCTAGCCACACTTCAAGCAGCCGGACTTGGTAGGTCAGCTCCGAAGGGGGGCTTACCCATGCCCATCATGGATCAAAGAAACCTTTTTAGTTTTGAAAATCCAAGGTTAAGATTCACTGAAGGGCAACAGCAACAACAACAACAACAACATTTGAGTAATAGTAAACCAGTGAACTTACTTCACGGAATCCCAACAAATATGGAACCAAAGCAGCTTGCCAGTTTGCACCAATCATCCCAACCCCTTGGCAACATGACCGTCCGAGTCAATGCTTCTACACAGAGCAATCCCTTGTTAATGCAGATGGCACAATCCCAACCCAGAGGACACATGCTAAGTGAAAATACTGGTCCTCACCTTCCCAGACTCCCATCATGTTTGGCGCAGCCTAGTGCATCAAATGGAACTTCTAATGCTCTTATGGGCAGGAATGGGATTGCGGGTAGTACTAGAGCACCTGGCTACAATCCTATTTCACAAAGCTCTTCAATGATGAATTTTCCCATCAATCAAACCACTGAAATGCCCATCAGCAGTTTCCCTCTTGGAAGCACTCCTGGTATATCCAGTATCACAACAAAAGGCTCGTTTCAAGAAGAAGTTACTTCTGGAATTAAACGGGCAGGCGGGTTTGTTCCAAATTATGACATTTTTAGTGAACTGCAAAAGCCACATGATTGGGAGGTATCGAATCCAAGCCTTACGTATAATGCTGCCTCTCAGCATGCAAATCCTTTACATGGTAACATTGATGTCTCGCCTTCAGTTTTAGTGCAGCAGAGCTTTTCTTCTAACCAACAGACGGGACAAAGCAGAGATGCCAATACCATGATTGTAAAGCCTATATTCTCTGCGAGTGAAAGCATGGAGCAAGGCACTCTCCAAAATCAACACCTCAATACACTCGTCACTGACAACTCAATAAGGGTTAAGACCGAAAGAATCCCTGATGCAAGCTCCCAAACTAACTTCTATCCTGAGCATTATGGGCAGGAGGATCTCATGAGTGCACTTCTCAAACAGGTTGGTCCTTTGATCCTTTCCGTGTTTGGTAATTCACTAAATTCTTATATGCTTGTTATAGCTTTTAACTTTATAGAAATCACATCTGTTTGGTTCTGGCAGCAAGAAGGCATTGGACCAGCTGAGAATGATTTTGACTTCGACGGGTATTCCCTGGATAACGTTCCGGTCTAGAACAGACCTTGTATAGTTCCTTCCACTTGCAGTTGCCAGTGTAAATAGTTGCTGTTACATATGCTTTATCATTCTGCAATCAGCTAGTTTGCAACTGAGTGTAAATTGTTCAACAAACAGATATTCAGACTTCTGGAAATAGCGAACGACAGTGGTTTAGTCTCGACACGAACGACAGTGGTTTAGTCTCGACACGAAATCTGTTAAAGACGCGATAAAGATGCCTCATTTGCATATATGCAAAGGGCATGGACAATTTTTGACTGCTTTGAATAACAAAATTCCTAGTAAGCTTCTAACTTTAGGGTGTTGATGAAGGTATGTTGGGTTAGGGAGGATTGCAGAAGCAAGGTTTTGATACATCTGCAGACTCGTAGGAGCATTTCTAACACTAATAACAATTGTGAACATTATTTTCCTTTTGTTCCTTTTTCATTTTCTCTTCTAGTGTATGTTGGTCAAAGTAAGCAAATGACTTACCTTAGGCATGTAAATATTTCCATTTGGTTGCTCAAGACGTTGGGTCTTGCTATTCTTTTCTGGTTGTTCTTGTACTTAGATACTTTTGTTTGTGCTTTTATATTTGTCATATTATGTTTTGCATTCCCTATGGCCTGTACAATAACAATAGTAACTTGATTAATAGGAAGTGATTAACCAACTGATCAGTGATTATGGGTCTCTCTGGTGCCATTTCTTTGGGAGGTTTCATTTGTTATTCTGCAAGAAGCCAAAACATTTTTGTTACTATAAAGCACAGTTGTTTAAGAGCTGGTTATCAACATATGCATACTTAACGGTGCTCAGAGAAGAGATTTGCTAGGATTAGATACTCAATAATAAAGCTTTGCTATCTTTATAGAGGTTAATATGGTAATTCACTTATAGTTCTAATATATCGTTTTTAATGTACAATTTAATTTTACTTGTAAGTCAGATTATAGGTTTAACCACATTCAAGTTTGGTCAAGCTAATTAACTCTTGACCTCGCCAATATTTTTAGGGTCATGTGTATATTTTTATTCTGCACGGATAAATATACTTTGGTAATTGTTTCATTCATATTCTTTCGAAATTAGAGATTCTTTATTATTGTGTAATTTTTGTTGTGCATATTTTTAACACAAAAATGATTCATAAACTAATTACATCACTAAAAATGATACATAAACTAATTACATAGATTTTAAAATAAAATATACAAAAAAATGATTTCATGTATTAAATATGTATATAATTAAATTTATTCTCTAATTTTCGAAGAGCATCAAAGTAATTGTCAATTGACCTCCATTTGGATTTTGGGTCTAGAGACTAGACACACTAATAAGCGATTCCAATCAATGACTCAATGTCATATATGATCAGGAAAAACGAATGCAATATATATGAAGATGATAGAATAAAAAAAAAAAAAACAAAAGAAATATATTTCTCTCATCTAATACAATAAATCTACATTTTCTATACCATAACATTCTCTAAAGAATCATACCAATTGAACAAGGATTGGCAAAGCACAGCATCCAAATCAGTCATACAGCTTGAATGTTACAACAGAACTAACGTCTCTCACTGAATCTCTGTGATGATATCAACATATGAATGTAAAACTGCCTCAGAAACCGACGCAAGCAAGATTCACAATCAAAACATGACCACTGTTACCGCATCAAGATAACCAGCAACAGAGACAGAACGATAGAACTTTTCCAGGACAAGACCTCCCTGAATCCACTACTCGTTGGATACACCGAAGGAAGTGAACATTCCTCGCCATTGAAGAACACTTTAGTGGGAAACCCATCTCTATGAGCAACATCAATTCCCGGTGTAGTTTTCTTGGTGAATGAGATTACTGATTGTTGTTTACCAGGCACCCTAGGATCGTTAAGAGGGTTGGCACCATCTGCTTCCGCGACAAGGTAGTTCAGTCCTGGCAAACCTTGCATCAATATGGTATTATTGTTTACACCGTCTAGGGTGGTTGCATTGAATGAATACATTTTCTCAAAACCTGCAGCTGCTTTATCCATTTGCACTGCAGCAAACCAATCTGCGAAATTAGTGTCACCCCAGTTAAAAAGAGTGACTCTTGCACTCCACCCTTTAGTGTAGTCTGTGTATACATGCCAGTTGATGCTTACACCACAGTTGTCACTACATGGCATTGGTTTCGGAACCGGTAGATGCTTCAGATCAGCCCAAGCAACAGCTTTTGCAGTTCGGTTATCGAAAGGAACAAGAAGTGCCTCTGGTGGAAGGAACATAGCCTGTGCAGTAGTACTACATGTTCTTGCAGTGTTACTGGGGCATCCACAGGCACATGTTTTGCAAGGTATAACCGAATCATTGTAATATGCTGAAAATGAGACACAGCATTTGCTGGTTGCTCCCTTGGGCTTCGTTATGTTGCACACAACCTGCCAACTTGCCATCACTGTCTTGTTCGACGGCAAGCCAGATGGATCCGGATTTTCACTAGGACTCACTCTCACGGGAGGGCCACACTTGTAAGTTGGGTTGAGGGTGCCATTTATCTTCCAGTTCTGTGGTGGGGAAAGCTGAGAGCGATTGAGAGCGGGCGGCATCTTGAAAACCTGCATCTGAAATTTCGAAACGGATTTGCTGGGGTCCATCGAGGGCGGCAATATAGTACCATTCCTGCAGCAAAAAGGGATCTTACCAAGATCCGTATCGTTGAACTTGGTGGGAGGAAGATCAATGATGGTTGGCCTTCTCTCACAATTCAAGACATTGGCAAAGTCAAGCTCCTTGTAGAATGTCCCTTGCTTACCAAAGACACAATCAGAAGCATCCACAACATAAGGATAAGCCCCTTTCATTGAGTATATGAACTCATCATTCATCCAATCCCAGCTCAATTTCCAATTGTCAAGACGACCGAGAGGGTTATGGTTTGCAATGGTAACCTCAGCCCAGTAATTGGAATCATAAGTTCTAATCACATCATACATGATTGATAGATCACCATCTTGACGGGGAAGGAACTCATCATCTATGGTTATGTTCGTTTTGAACTTCGGATCCTTTGTGCAACACACATTACTCACATTCTTTCCTGAAAAAACCAACATTATTTTCTTTCTCAATGTCAACACTAGTCAAACCACATTCCCCTAACTTAAATTCTAAGATCGAACACCTAACCTAAACACAAATCCAAATCCAAATCACAATCTCAGTTTAGAAGAATTAAATCACGCGAAAACGAGAAATGTTACCTTGACCAGTTGGCTTCTTACAGATGAATCCGTCGTTGGCGAGATTGACGGAGGAAGGAAGAGGAACAGTGGGCGGCGCCACTCCAAAAACAGTGCCAACGAGATCGATCTGGACCTGCATCTGCGTCAAGTCGCCGGCGGTTTCCACCGCAGTCTTGAGGTCAGTCATAGGATATCCAGCGAAGATGGTGCCGTTACCGACAGCGGCGGGGAGAGTGGTGCCGTCGGCGAGGACGGCGCCGGAGGCAGAGACGAGGAACTCATTGTGCTGGAACTTGACGAAGACCTTCCATGACTTGAGGTCGTCGAGGCCGTTGTTGAGAACAGTGAGCGTGGACTCGAACCGGTACGGTTGCTTGGCCGCATCGGAGACATTGGGCGGGAGGCGCGTCCCGCCGGTGTAGGCGTAGGAGACGAGTATGCCGTTACAGGATGCTGACTGGGCCGCAGAAAACGGCGTCGTTTGAATCAATATGATGGATAGAACGGCGACGCTGCTGATAAAGCAGCTAAGGAAGTAGTGCGATGCCATTGCTTTTTTCCTTACCAATTCGAAATTTGAAACCAGAAAGAGACGCCACTTAAGCTTGCTCTATTTAAATATAAGCAAACGTTTTATTATTATTATTATTATTATTTTGAGAAAAAGAGAGGGAGGGGAAAAAAGGAACTACTTAATAAACGCGTAGGAGAAAGAGAAAGGAAAGAGAAGGGTCCTACAGCTGTGTTATATGTGTAATGAAATGTACACGGTACATGGACTACACTTGATATAATTGATAATCACATCATGTTATGAATTTCTAATTTTTAATCAAAGTATGCCTTTTGGGTTATTCCATGTTTCATTTTTTATAATTCAAATGACAGGGCGTTGGCGTTGTAATGCCGTGGCTCGCAATTTTTAAAAATCTATTAAACGTTAAATTTAATTAAGCTTATGAGAAAGTAAAATCATTTTTCTTTTAGAAGAAAAACCTTCCTCTAATTTAAAAGAACTTTGTTATGAAAAAAATTTAATGAGTCAAAACAATTCATGTTTGTTATAAAATAACTAAATAAATAAATAAGGGGTAACAAATATAAATAAAAAAATATAAAGAGAGAGAAAGAAGTATTGCAACATAAAGAGAGAGAGAATTGTTTATTGATATGTGTAATTGTCCCTCAGTTGCTTCTTTATTTATAGGCGAAGGAAGATTTACATTCTCAAATCTATTTAATGTATTCATCCTTGAGAACGTGAGCCGCCCATAATAAATGACATCCACATACTCATTCTTATCACAACACTCTTCTTGGATGTCATTTAGAATTATGCCTCGTTAAAACCTTACTAAAAAAAATCTAATGGGAAAAAACTTTAGTGAAGGAAAAAGAGTACAAAATCTTTTGTGACAGAAACTGCCTCATTAAAAACCTTGTCAAGAAAAACCCAATGGGAAAAAACCTGACCAAGGAAAAAAGAGTACAGTCTCCCCCTCTTGTCGACATCATTTAACATCTCGAAATCGACACATTTCAATATGATGTACCAATTTTTCAAATGAAGATTTTGGGAGTGACTTTGTAAATAAATCTGCTAGATTATCATTTGAACGGATCTTTGATGTATCCACATTTAAGTTGAGCAATGCATGCTTTATTATCTTCAAACAGGACAGTTGGAGCTATCTTCTGATCAACCAATCCACACATGATGACAGAATATATTGAATCAAACTCCTCAGCCAAAAACATTCGCGACTAACTTCATGTATCGCTAGTACTTCAGCATAATTAGAGAATGTTGCTGCAATTGTCTATTTCGTGGACCTCCATGATATAGTTGTACCACCATATGTGAACAAGTATCCGGTTTGAGATCTCCCTTTATGTGTGAAGGTTGTGGTAGGCTTAGAGAAGGGAGGGGGTTGAATCTATGCCTTCCTTTTAATTTGCTGTTTTGTCCCTTTTTAAGCAAAGCTACAAATCTGATTCTGTTTGAACTCAGCAGCGAAAATTTATGAGACAATTTATTTTTGTCTCATGAATAACAGAAAACAGAACTTGACAGAGAAGAAGAAGCTAACACCAGCATATATCCTGGTTCGGTTGCTTTTTGCTATGCAACCTACATCCAGTCTCCTCCACAAATATGGAAGATTTTCACTATAGTTAACAGTATTACATACACCAATTTCACACTCAAGTTCTAGCCTAACTTGACATTGGCTATGCTAACACCTAACTATCTTCTCTTAGTGCTAACCCAACTAAGAAAGGGATACCAAACAAGTACAAGATACAAGACACTTAACCAACCTAAAGAAATCTGAAAATAACTCTAGGCTTTTCTCTCAAGTGTATCTCTCAGCCTTTTCACTCATGGCTTTTTCTTAAGCTTTCTCACTTTGCCTTTTCTCTCAAGAAATTACAGAAAGATAAGCTTAGAAAAATACATTACAATCAGAAAAACATGAAGGAGATTGACTTCAACAACAGCCTCTGTGCTATGCGAAAAACCAGATTAGCAAGCCTCTGATTCAGTTCTTCATACTGGCGGAATGCACCTTTGAGTAGGTTACACTGTCCAGTTAGTTGAACTTCTTCAAAGAGCTCTCTCAGAACAAACACCTCAGGTTTACTGGTTTTCTCTCCTTACCTTGAATGAACAGCAAGCTCTTCTTTTATCTCCTTGCATGTTCCTTGGTTCTTCCTCCAAGGTCAAAATCTTGAGCCTTGAGCTTCACCAACCACAGATTCACTTTTTTCTTTTCAATCATTAAATTGGAACCTTTCCTTCTGACTTTTCCAACTTGACCGAAAGCCATGAATATGTAACTGAACTTGTTTCCAATGGTCAACCAAATCTGAACCCTTGAATACCAACTTGGTCCCCAAGTCTTGATTAAGACCGTAGATACACAGCAGAATAGGGCAGAGTGCAACTTTTCCCGTCAAAGCCATTTTCGGATAGAGCAGAGAGTAGGGAAGAAAGGATGAAGATCTGATTCATGCAAGATGATATGGTTTACCTTTCTTAAGCTTGATTTAGCTTGGAATTTCTGTTTTAGCTTCTGTGCTTCAAGCTTCAAGTCTCTCTTTCTTGCTTCTTTGGTTAATGGCTTATGGAAGAAGCTTTTCTTCTCTTTCTCTTTCTTGCTTTTTCTGAAATCTTGATGTGACTTGATTAGAAGGAAGAAGAACGTTGCTTTGGTTGAAGCATTATGGAGGGAAATGAAAATCAATTCGGGCTTGGATCATGTAACCCGTTTGGCCCATCTGATTTCTTTGGCTTTTATCCTTTGCTTTTGTTTGGGCTTTACCCATTAGCCTTGCTGCATTGTCTTTATACCTTTTGGGCTATAAACATTTGGCCTGCAACAATAAACAATTAGTTAATAAGTAGATATAATTAATCAACACTAATTATTTATTTTGCTCAAAAATAATGTTTGTCATCATTAATTAATTTAGTTAATTTCTTAACTCAACAATCTCCCCCTTGATGACAAACATAATTTAAGCAATAATCAAAAGGAAATAAGTTTGAGTTAGGTTTAGAAAACTCCCTTTGATTTTATGTTGCTCCCCCTATCCTTTTCAACAGTAGCTCCCCCTGACTTTATGCTTTCCTCTTTATCCCTGTTTCACATTGTTCTTAAAGAAAGCACGTTAAAGAGTTATGTGCAATATATCTTGTACAAGGGTTATCAAATGAGCAACATCACATAATCATCCTATCATTAATTGTATGTTAGCAGCACAAGGATTCGAATGAACTACTAGCAGCTGCATCAACATCAAAATTACCAAAAAATACTATCCTATCCTTACTCCCCCTTTTGTTATCAAGGGTGGACAACCCAAAAACATCAATTCAAACCCTGCAAGTAAAGGTTAGATAGTAGTTCAAAAGTTCTAACTAAACCAACAAAAGTGCAACAGTATCAAAAATTCAAAAGATATTACAGTCATCCAAAAAATTAAAAAGTTCAACAGATGCAGAATAAATAAAATTCATGAGACAAAACGAGAGCAGTAGCAGCAGTCTTCAAGAGACAAATCATAGGCATCAGAACCATCTCCTTCCGAGGCAGCATCCTCTTCAACATCAGTGGTAATGTCCTCATCATTGTTAAGGTTATCAATGAAGGTCATGAGCACAGCCACTCTATCCCTTGATTTCTTCAGAAAGTTCTCATGCTTGCTAGCTAACTTCCTTTGTTCTTTGCTCAAGGCAATCATGTGATTTGATTGAGACACAAACTCTTGAGCTACATCCTTGACCACATTCAGCAGAGTGGATTTCTTCCCAGTGGAAATGGAAGTACCCTCGGTGGAAGGAGCAGGAGAATCCTCATGGACACATTCTTCATCTTCATCATCTAGTACGACTCTTTCAGATCTAGTGGTTCCTTTATTCTGTTTCACTGAACCACCCCCTTTAGGTATGAATGTCTATTTTCATATGTCTCATTGGTCAAGTCAACACCAAAATACTCAAATATGCAAGTTAGAAACATGCCATAAGGAAGTGCTTTATCTTTTGTACTTCGAACAGAATCAAACATGTATCTAGCCATCAAGTATGCAAAAGAAATTTCTGTTTTTGTAATAATGGCATATAAAACAAGTGTGTCAGTGTAAGAAACCCTTTGATATGAACCACTTTGAGGAATCAAAATGTGGTTGACAATGCGATGTAATTGAGCACGTTCATATCCTAGGGCTTTGTGAGTGGGTGTGATTCCATCAATTAAAGAAACATGTTCACAAATGTGAGCCAATGCATCAAGATAAGAAATTCCAACACCTTCATCCCACTTAACCGAAGTGTAAGCACAAGGCCCAACATCAGTATACTTCAATGCATCACTGACAGTTTCATTATTTAAAAAGATGTCTCTGCCCTTAACATAAGAATGCACACTTCCTTCATGATAAGTCAAGTTCGCATAAAATTCTTTGACCAACTGAGGATATACAGGTTTTTTGATGTCAAAAAGGTGATTCCAGTCCAAAAATTCCAAGTTTGCAACAAAAGGAAAACCTTTCTTTTTCAAATCAGGTAAGTCAGCCAGAAAAGATGGACATAGAGTACGGTACTTAATAACTCCATCATAGAAATCGTGGTTCATGGCAGATTTGAAACGATGGGGGTTAAAATCAGAGTGAGATGTCATATAGTGTGATTTGTGAGCAAAAGGATCAACTTCTGGTTCTCTAACAGATGAGAGAGGAACTCGAGCTTTACCTCTCTGTGAGCGCACTGGGACTGACCTTGCCCTGGGTTGTTGTGGCTCGGGAACAGGTTCCTCCGTCGCCGGACGCTTCCCTTTGGACGAGGGTGGCTTTGAAGAGCCAGGTTTTGAAGAGGCAGGTTTAGAAGGCGTTGCCTTTGGTGGTGGAGTAGGTTTGGCAGGGGCAGGATACCTTGGAGTAGTCTTAGTTCGAGCCATGGGGTCACACCGAGGAGGAGAGGTTGGAGGAGAAGGAGAAGGGGTAAAGGTTCGGTCTTGAGAGCGAGTGGAAGGTTTTGTGGGCAGTTTGTATATCTTTTCACGAGGAGCCCTTTTTGCAATGACTTTCTTCCTCATAGTGGTGTGAGAGGGAAGAAACCGAAGGGTTGAGGAGAAGTTATGGAGGGAAGAGAGGGAGTGTTGGTAACCGTACCCAAAAGCAAGTTTCTAAAACCATGCAACTGCATCACCATTTGAAAAGACTTGACAAGACATGACCTCATAAAAGAAAGATTTTATTTGATTTTAAAATTTGAAAACAACAAATTTAACCTGAAACCTCTTTTCGACCAAAATTAAATTTTTGAAAAACTTTTGGGCCACAAAACTTTTAGTGAAAGCCTTTTATAAAACACAAAAGAAAAACTAACAAGATTGTATCATTCACATTTGGGCCTTGAGGTGGTATGAAATCAATGAAACACACTTGGACCACTCTTGATCTGAAAAATGAGGTTGGCCCAGATTAATATTTACTTGAAACAAGCCCAGATCACACTGACTGGATGGAAACGTTCATCACTTGCCCAGAATTGTCTCATGCCTGTTTATGAAACAAAAAGCTCCAGCAAATACATCAGTGTTTTTCAAACAAGGAGTCATAACTTAAAATTCCTAGACAAGTCCTAAGCATGCAAAATCTATCCTCAGCCAATGGTTTTGTGAAAATATCTGCTAATTGTTCTTCTGATTTAACAAATTGAATGCAAATATCCCCCTTTTGGACATGTTCTCTTATAGAGTGAAATTTTACTTCAATATGCTTGGTCCTAGAGTGCAAAACTGGATTTTTAGAAATGTTGATGGCACTCATATTATCACACATTAAGGGAATATTATCAGCATTTAATTTGTAATCAGCAAGTTGTGTTTTTAACCATAAAAGCTGAGAACAACAAGAAGAAGCAGCTATATACTCAGCCTCCGCAGTGGATAATGCCACTGTTGGTTGCTTCTTGCTTGACCACACATTTAAGGATTTTCCAAGGAAGCAACATAAACCAGAAGTGCTCCTTCTATCAACTCTGTCACCAGCAAAATCTGCATCACAATAACCAACTGCAGAAAAATCATTAGTTTTAGGATACCAAAGACCAAAGTTGGATGTGCCATGAACATATCTAATGATCCTTTTAACTGCAGAAAGATGTGACTCCTTAGGTTTGGATTGGAACCTAGAACACAATCCAACACTTTGCACAATATCGGGTCTAGAGGAGGTTAAGTACATAAGAGAACCAATCATCCCTCTATACCTAGTCTCATCAACATCTTTCTCATTTTCTCCCTTATCCAATTTAGAATTCGGGTGCATGGGAGTTCCCATGGTTTTGGCATTTTCAAGACCAAATTTCTTAACTAATTCCTTGGCATACTTTTCTTGATGAATAAAAATACCATTTTCAGTTTGTTTAATTTGCAGCCCAAGGAAGAAATTAAGTTCACCCATCATACTCATGTCAAATTCACTTGTCATGAGCTTTCCAAATTCAGTACAAAGGGATTCATTTGCTGATCCAAAAATAATGTCATCAACATATATTTGGACTAAGATAAAAGAATCATTAGAATTCTTGATAAACAGAGTTGTATCAGTGGTGCCTCTTTGAAAACCATTTTTCAAAAGAAAAGAGCTGAGTCTCTCATACCAAGCTCTAGGAGCTTGTCTTAAACCATAGAGAGCTTTAGACAATTTAAAAACATGATTAGAATGCTCTTTATTTTCAAAACCAGGGGGCTGCTCCACAAATACCTCTCTATCTATCACCCCATTCAAAAATGCACATTTCACATCCATTTGGTATAGTTTAAAACCACAAAATGCAGCATAGGCTAAGAGAAGTCTTATGGCTTCCATTCGGGCAACAGGGGCAAAGGATTCGTCAAAGTCTATTCCTTCTTCTTGGTCATATCCTTGTGCCACCAGTCTTGCCTTGTTCCTTGCAATGCTGCCATCTTCTCCCAACTTGTTTCGGAATATCCACTTGGTGCCGGTCACTTTCTTTCCACTTGGCCTTGGAACCAACGTCCACACTTGGTTCTTTTCAAACTCAAGAAGCTCATCCTCCATAGCCTTAATCCAAGATGGGTCACTAAGGGCTTCCTTGACGTTTTGAGGCTCCATTTGTGAAAGAAGGGCAATGTTTGAACCTTCATTTGCCTTTCTAGTGGAAGACCTAGTTTGCACTCCATGAGAGACGTCCCCAATGACAAATTCCTCAGGATAATTCTTTAAGAACCTCCATTCACGAGGTTTAGTGGACTTGGAGGCAGATTCGGTCACCAAAGGAATCTGTATGCTGCTGTCTGCAGAATTTCCCTCAGGTTCATGAGACAAAATGGAATTGTCTCTTGAATTTTCAGCATTTGCTGTTTCTGGTTCAGCTTGTCCAGAATTTTCTTTTCCATGATTCTGAGCTGATTCATCATCCTTTTGAGCTTGATTTCCTGCATCACCATCTTCCAAAATGCTTTGCACCAAGTTAGTATCACAAAATGTAACATGTATGGACTCTTCAATAATTCTAGCATCTTGATGATAAACCCTATATGCTTTACTAGTTGTGGAATATCCTACAAACAAGCACTCATAAGCCTTTGGATCAAATTTTCCCAAATTTTCTTTGTTATTTAAAACAAAACATTTGCATCCAAAAATGTGCAAGTAATCTAAGTTTGGTGGGTAGCCTTTCCAAAGTTCATAAGGGGTTTTCTTCAAAAATTTCCTTATGATTGTTCTATTCAAAATGTGGCAAGCTGTGTTAACCGCTTCAGCCCAAAGGAATTTAGGAACATTACTCTCACAAAGCATAGCTCTTGTCATCTCTTGTATGCTTCTATTTCTTCTTTCCACAACACCATTTTGTTGTGGTGTTCTTGGACAAGAGAAGTTGTGAGATATTCCAAATTCCTCACAAAAGGATTCAAACAAATTGTTTTCAAATTCAGTTCCATGATCGCTTCTTATAGAAGAGATTTTCAAATCCTTTTCATTTTGAATTTTCTTGCAAAAAGGTTCAAAGGCCGAAAAGGCTTCATTTTTGTGAGCAAGAAATAAAACCCAACCAAACCTAGTATAGTCATCCACAATTACTAAACCATAATGTTTACCACCTAGGCTTTGAGTTCTTGTTGGACCAAATAAATCAATGTGTAGCAACTCAAGTGGTCTTTTAGTAGAGATGTCTTCCTTTGGTTTAAAATAACTTTTTGTTTGTTTTCCCATTTGGCAAGCATCACACGTGATGTCTTTGTCAAACTTAATCAAAGGAAGACCTCTCACTAACTCTTTCTTTACAAGTTTGTTTATTTGAAACATACTTGCATGGCCCAATCTCTTGTGCCACAACCACTTTTCAGATTCTTTAGAGTGAAGACAAGCTACATTTTGATCCTTTAGTTCATCAAGAGTAAGTCCATACATATTATTGAAACGCTTTGCAACAAACATAACTTCATTTGTTTTCTCATTAACAACACAGCATTCAAGTCTTTTGAAAACAACTAAATATCCTAAATCACATAGTTGGCTAATACTCAAAAGATTGTGCTTTAAACCACAAACAAGAAGCACATCATCAATGAAGGTAGATTGCTCATTACCTACTTTTCCAACAGCAATGATTTTACCTTTACCATCATCTCCAAAGGTCACAAAACCTCCATCATACTTGTTTAGTTTGATGAAGTAGGTTGACCTTCCAGTCATGTGCCTTGAACATCCACTATCCATGTACCACATGTCCTTTTTGTTCTTGGATGCTAGGCAAATCTGCATGATGAGTTTCAAGTAGCCTTAGGTATCCAAATTAATTTGGATCCTTTGAAGTTAATCCATCTTGGTTGCCCAAGTGCATTGAAATCACAAACAACATTGTAGACTTTGTTTCCTACAACTCTCTTTTCAATGAAGCATTGTACATATGAGTGACCAAATTTCTTGCAATTAACACAATGATTTTCTTGAGTGTGTTGCTGAAACTGATGTGAGTTATATTGCTTGAAATGATTAAAGCTTTGAAATTTTCTGGTTTTTGGAGGAGATGCATTTCTTTTAACAGACTGATTTTTGTTAAAGTTTTTCCTCTTTGCAAAAGTATTTTCACCAGAATTTTTTTGAACATTATTGCCTTTCGAATATGAGGTTTTGTTGTAAAATAATGGTTTCTTGAAAACAACCTCATTTTTCGTGACATAGCCCAAACCTGGTCGGTTTGAACTCGGACCAGTTCTTGGTGAAATTTCAGTTTTATTTGTGTATTCTTCATCAGATTTTTCTTCACAAGTGGAAACATATCCGATACCTGATTTATTTGGTATGGATTTTGTATTTGATGAAGAGGCCACAAATTTTATAGAGGAAGTGTTGGAAACAGCATCTTCCTTGGCTATGTATCCTAAACCAGATTTTTCAAACAATGGTCTTTGACTTGCAAGTAATTTGTCCAAGTTACTAGAACCTTGTGCAAATTTTGCCAAGTCACCATTCAGCCTTTTAATTTTGTCATTTAATCTTTCATTTTCAGCAATTAACTCATGTGAGGGATCCACAATGTGCTTTCCTTTTAATTTTTCAAGTTCAGATTTTAGAAATCTGTTTTCTTCAATGATGTCTAAAGCACATTCAGTTTCCTTCACTTTTTCTTTTAAAAACTCATTTTCAGCTCTTAACACATCTCTTTTAGATCTGCATTCATTGTATTTGTCAAGCAGTTTTGAGGTGTTTAAGGTAAGATCATCAATAATAGCATGCAAGTCCTCAATGGTCAAATCATAATAGTTTACCTCATCGAGATTGTTGTTTCCAGCCATGAAACAGTCCTTGTCATCTCCTTCAGATTCTTCTTCTTCATTTGAGTCATTCTCAAGATCTTCCCAAGCTGCCATGAGTACTCTCTTCCTTTCCTTCTTTCCTTTGTCCTCCTTTTTGAGCTTTGGACAGTTTGACTTGAAGTGTCCAGCCTCCTTGCAATGATGACATGTCACCTTACTCAAGTCTATCTTGTGCTCCTTTGAACTTGAGCCCTTGTATTTGCCTTTGCTCTTCAACATCCTTCTAAATCTCCTAGCAAAAAACAAAAGCTCGTCGTCTGAAATACCATCACTTAACTCACTCTCTTTCGGTTCTATTTGTGACTTAAGGGCTATTCCCTTTTTCTTTGAGTCTGTGTTTGTGTGTGTGGCTTCATAGGCAAGGAGTTTTCCTCTCAGCTCATCATAGGTTATTGGACTTATGTTGTTACTTTCGGTTAGGACAGTGGCAGTGTTTTCCCACTCTTTTGTGAGGCTTCTAAGGAGTTTTCTCACCAAGGTTTGTTCTGCATAGTTTGTACCCATAGCATCAAGGTTGTTGATTATGATTGAGAATCTCTCAAATGCTTCATCAATGCTTTCTCCATCCTTCATGCTAAACATCTCGTACTCTTTTCGCAGCATATCAATCCTCGTTTCTTTGACTTGTTTGGTGCCTTCATGTGTAACCTGGAGTTTTTCCCAGATTTCTTTGGCTGTCTTGCATCTAGACACCTTCCGGTACTCTTCAAAGCTGATAGCACAGTGAAGAAGGTTGATTGCTTTCGCGTTCAGCTCTATCTTCTTCTTATCATCTTCATTCCATTCAGCTTCTTCTTTTGGAGTCACTACTCCATCAGCACTTGTTTTTGTTGGGATCTTTGGGCCGCTCACAACGATCTTCCATAGGTTGTAGTCAATGGATTGAATGAAGATCCTTATCCTTTCTTTCCAGTAGGAATAGTTCTTCCCGTTGAAGAAAGGTGGTCGGTTGTTTGACTGACCTTCAGTGAGGGTGTAGGCAACTGTGGTTGTGCCCAAGTTGTTCGCCATTGGATCTTTGCTCCAAGCGGTTAAGCTTGATTCTTGAGACCTTAGCTCTTGATACCAATTGAAGGTTGTGGTAGGCTTAGAGAAGGGGGGGTTGAATCTATGCCTTCCTTTTAATTTGCTGTTTTGTCCCTTTTTAAGCAAAGCTACAAATCTGATTCTGTTTGAACTCAGCAGCGGAAATTTATGAGACAATTTATTTTTGTCTCATGAATAACAGAAAACAGAACTTGACAGAGAAGAAGAAGCTAACACCAGCATATATCCTGGTTCGGTTGCTTTGTGCTATGCAACCTACATCCAGTCTCCTCCACAAATATGGAAGATTTTCACTATAGTTAACAGTATTACATACACCAATTTCACACTCAAGTTCTAGCCTAACTTGACATTGGCTATGCTAACACCTAACTATCTTCTCTTAGTGCTAACCTAACTAAGAAAGGGATACCAAACAAGTAAAAGATACAAGACACTTAACCAACCTAAAGAAATCTGAAAATAACTCTAGGCTTTTCTCTCAAGTGTATCTCTCAGCCTTTTCACTCATGGCTTTTTCTTAAGCTTTCTCACTTTGCCTTTTCTCTCAAGAAATTACAGAAAGATAAGCTTAGAAAAATACATTACAATCAGAAAAACATGAAGGATATTGACTTCAACAACAGCCTCTGTGCTATGCGAAAAACCAGATTAGCAAGCCTCTGATTCAGTTCTTCATACTGGCGGAATGCACCTTTGAGTAGGTTACACTGTCCAGTTAGTTGAACTTCTTCAAAGAGCTCTCTCAGAACAAACACCTCAGGTTTACTGGTTTTCTCTCCTTACCTTGAATGAACAGCAAGCTCTTCTTTTATCTCCTTGCATGTTCCTTGGTTCTTCCTCCAAGGTCAAAATCTTGAGCCTTGAGCTTCACCAACCACAGATTCACTTTTTTCTTTTCAATCATTAAATTGGAACCTTTCCTTCTGACTTTTCCAACTTGACCGAAAGCCATGAATATGTAACTGAACTTGTTTTCCAATGGTCAACCAAATCTGAACCCTTGAATACCAACTTGGTCCCCAAGTCTTGATTAAGACCGTAGATACACAGCAGAATAGGGCAGAGTGCAACTTTTCCCGTCAAAGCCATTTTCGGATAGAGCAGAGAGTAGGGAAGAAAGGATGAAGATCTGATTCATGCAAGATGACATGGTTTACCTTTCTTAAGCTTGATTTAGCTTGGAATTTCTGTTTTAGCTTCTGTGCTTCAAGCTTCAAGTCTCTCTTTCTTGCTTCTTTGGTTAATGGCTTATGGAAGAAGCTTTTCTTCTCTTTCTCTTTCTTGCTTTTTCTGAAATCTTGATGTGACTTGATTAGAAGGAAGAAGAACGTTGCTTTGGTTGAAGCATTATGGAGGGAAATGAAAATCAATTCGGGCTTGGATCATGTAACCCGTTTGGCCCATCTGATTTCTTTGGCTTTTATCCTTTGCTTTTGTTTGGGCTTTACCCATTAGCCTTGCTGCATTGTCTTTATACCTTTTGGGCTATAAACATTTGGCCTGCAACAATAAACAATTAGTTAATAAGTAGATATAATTAATCAACACTAATTATTTATTTTGCTCAAAAATAATGTTTGTCATCATTAATTAATTTAGTTAATTTCTTAACTCAACAATGTGGATTAGACAAATATCCAGTATCTGCATAGCCAACTAATTGTGACTTGGATCCATAGAGATAAAACAATCTCATATCAACCGTTCCATGAAAATATCGAAAGATCTGTTTGATTCCACTCTAATATCTTCTGGTTGGAGAGAAACTATATCTTGCTAGTAAATTCACCGCATGTGATATATGTATTATTAGCAAGATACATTAGCGCTCCAATAGCACTAAGATATGGTACTTCAGGACCAAGGATATCCACATCCAAAGATCTTACGGTACTTAATGGATGTGACTTATCCATATAAAATCTCTTCAAGATTTTATCTGTGTATGTTGTTTGATGAATAAAGCTCTCATTTTTTACATGCTCGATCTGCAGGCCGAGATAAAATTTAGTTCTTCCAAGATCTTTCATCTCAAACTCTTCTTTTAGAGTTTTTATAATTGTTAGAATCACTTCAGGAGTCCCAATGATATTTAAATTATCAACGTACACAGCAATTATAATGAATCCAGATGCAGATTTCTTTATGAAAACACATGGACAAATATCATCATTCTTGAATCTATTTTTTGGCCAGATACTCAATAAGATGATTATACCACATTCGTCTAGATTGCTTTAGATCATATAAAGATCTTTGCAATTTAACTGAGTATAACCCTTGCGAATATTCACTGGATGGTTTAGATATCTTTAGTCCTTCAGAGACTTTCATATAGATATCACGATCTAATGAGTCGTACAAATAGGCTGTTACCACATCCATTAAATGCATATGCAGTTTATGATATACAGATAAACTGACCAAATAACGCAATATTATCGCATCCACTACATGGGAATACGTTTCTTCATAATCTATACCAAACTTTTGTGAAAAACCTTGTGCCACAAGTCAGGCTTTATAGCGCACAATTTCATTTTTCTCATTTCGTTTTCTCACAAATACCCACTTGTATCCAACATGTTTTACATCTTCTGGTGTACGGACTACAGGTCCAAAGATTTCACGTTTTGCAAGTGAATCTAATTCAGCCTTCATGGCCTCTTCCTATTTTGGCAAATCATTTTTTTTGTCGACATTCTTCGACTGATCTTGTCTCAAGATCCTTACTTTCATGCATGATATTTAATGCCACATTATATGCAAATTTTCATTGACAATTGTTTTATTTCAATCCCATTTCTCTCCTGTAAAGACATAATTTATCAAGATCTCATCATTTTCACAATTTTCAGGTACTGAATGTCTTCTGGCGTTAAAATTATATCAGAATTTTGGACAACTGCAGGTGTCTCTACTATGTCTTTTTCAATAGGAATAGTATTTACCTCTTTTTTCTTTCGAGGATTTTTATCTTTGGAACCGACAGGCTTGCCACACTTCTAGTGTGTATTTGCTTCAGTGGCTATTTGTCCTACTGGGACATCAATTCGAATTGGGGCATTTTTGGCCCTGCCACGCTTCTGACGTGAATTTGCTTCAGTGGCTACTTGTCCTACTGGGACATCAATTCGAATTGGGGCATTTTTCGCTGGTATATAAGATTTGATTATCCTCTTTGTATCGGAAATTGCATCAGGCAATTCATTTGCTATTCTTTGCAAATGTATAATCTTTTGAACTTCTAGTTCACATTACCCTGATCGAGGATCTAAATGCATCAATGATGATGCATTCCAATTAATTTTCTTTTTAGGAAGCTTATTCTCTCCCCCTAATGTTAGAAATTTTGATTCATCAAAATGACAATTCGCAAATCGGGATTTAAATACATCTCCAGTTTGTATCTCAAGATACCTCACTATAGCGAGAGAATCATATCCAACATATATCCCCAATTTTCTTTGGGGTCCTATTTTGGTGCGATTAGGTAGTGCGATGGGAACATATATCGCACACCCAAATATTCTTAAATGGGAAACATTTGGCTGCTGGCCAAAAGCTAATTGCATAGGAGAGAACTGAAAGTAACTCGTTGGCCTCAAACGAATAAGTGTTGCGGCATATAAAGTAACATGCCTCCAAATCGAGGTTGGGAGATTTGTCTCATAAGTAAGGGTCTAGCAATTAATTAGAGGCGTTTAATAAGTGATTCTGCTAACCCATTTTATGTGTGAACATAAGCTACTGGATGTTCAACACTTATTCCATTAGCCATACAATAAGCATCAAAAGTTTGGGAAGTAAATTCACCAGCATTATCAAGACGAATCGTTTTGATTGGATTTTTTGGAAATTGTGCTTTTAATTGAATAATTTGAGCCAGTAATCTCGCAAACGCCAGGTTGCGAGAAGACAATAAGCACACATGTGATCATCTTGAATACGCGTCTATTAGGACCATAAAATATCTAAAAGATCCACATGGTGGATGAATAGGTCCACATATATCACCTTGAATCCTTTCTAGGAATTCAGAGGACTCAAATCCAATCTTTATTGGTGATGGCCTTAAAATTAATTTTCCCCGAGAACATGCAGCACAACAAAATTCACTAGTTTTAAGAATCTTCTGGTTCTTTAGTGAATGTCCATTGGAGTTTTCAATAATTCTCCATATCATGGTTGTTCCAGGATGACCTAATAGGTCGTGCCAAGTTATGAATTCATTTGGGCTAGTAAACTTCTGGTTTACAATGGTATGTGATTCAATTGCACTAATCTTGGTATGATATAACCCAGATGAGAGTGAGAGTAACTTTTCTATTATAACCTTTTTATTTAAATCATGAGTTGTGATACATAAATACTCATGATTTTCCTCATTCATAGTCTCAATATGATATCCATTTCGGTGAATATCTTTAAAACTCATCAAGTTCCTCAGAGACTTGGTAGATAATAATGCATTATTTATTATAAATTTTGTTCCTCTAGGAAACAAAATTATAGCTCTTCCGGAGCCTTCTATTACATTGTCTGAGCCAATAATAGTATTAACATATTCTTCTTTTGGCACAAGATGGGTAAAATATATATCACTTTTAAGAATAGTGTGCAAATTTGCACTATCCACAAGGCAAATATCTTCACGATATGTTCTTGCCATTTTTCTTCAAAGACAAATGATAATAATAATAAAATGAGTAGAAGTACATGCACAATAAAATTATTCACATGAATACTTAACAAACACATACACATATCAAACTATTCCATCATTGATCAAATAGCCAATATTTCTTTCAGAATCCTTAAAGAAAGTAGATACATCATAATGAGTGGTGAAATTTTCATAATTTGAAACAAAATTTGTTTCCTTTCCTTTGTCATCATTTTTCAAGGATGCCTGATAAAGATCAACTAGGTGCCTTGGGTACGACAGGTACGTGATCAATGGCCTTTTCCACCACAACGGAAGCATTTATTCTCAATTGATTTACTTTACCCATTATTTCTTTCTTTATCCCACTTCTAGTGAGATCCTTCGTGAACATAATTTTTTTTCCTTCCATAATTTTTCTTGCTACTAAAACCTTGTCATTTACCTCTTCTTGGGTAATGATTTGCCGCATTTACTTCAGGAAATGGGGTGGCACCAACTGGGCGCGCTTCATGATTCTTTAAGAGTAACTCATTGTTGCGTTCAGCAACAAGAAAGCAAGAAATTAACTCAGAATATTTTTAAATTCTTTTTCTCGATACTGCTGCTGCAGGAGCACATTCGAGACATAGAAGGTCGAGAAAATTTTCTCTAACATATCGGGCTTGAGAAAATATCACCGTCTTTTGATGATGGTACCTTTCTTCAAGGTCTTTCCACAGATCTCCAAGATCTTTTAATGTGGAATATTCATTTTTCAATCATACATCAAGATGATTACGAAGAAAAATCATGGCTTTGGCTTTATTCTTCCGGGATGTATTATTTTCAGTCTTAATGGTATCTCCAAGATCCATTGAATCAAGATGGATTTCAGCATCTATATCCATGATAAATAATTATTTCCAAATATATCAAAAGCATTATATTCAAGATGAAAGAGTTTCGACATAATAAAAATTTGTTACCTGAAGTCTTCCTAAAATTTCGTTAGAACTTCGTGCTGATAACGTGTTATAAAATAACTAAATAAATAAATAAAGAAGAGGTAACAAATATAAATAAAGAAATATAAAGAGAGGGAAAGGAGTATTGCAACATAAAGAGAGAGAGAATTGTTTATTGATGTGTGTAATTGTCCCTTAGTTGCTTCTCTATTTATAGGCGAAGGAAGATTTACATTTTCAAATTTCTTTAATGCATTCATCATTGAAAACATGAGCCGCCCATAATAAATGGCATCCACATACTCATTCTTATCACAACAATGTTTTAATTATTTCTTTAACTTTTGTGCCTCAAACGTTCCATAACATATATATACATAAAAGGCCATGGATTCTTTACTCCTACTTTTTTGTAGGAGTATAATTAACCATTATTAAAATAATTACAAAATACACTCTATTTTTTTTTTGAAAAAATTATTAATTAGATTTTGATTTCTTAAATTTTTTATTTTTTAACTTTTTTTCTTTTTTTTTTATTTCAGATTAGAAGCATTCAGAGAAGAGAAGCATGTCTGCTAGGTTTTTCATCCAATTTCAATTTCTGCCATTCTCTCATCCTCTTCCTCTGCTGCAAATCTCGTTCGCTGACCTGGGAAATGATTCAGATCTCCAACAATGAGTGGAGTTACTTGCTGCTTAAGATTCCCAGGTCAGCTCAACTCAGACCTCAGGAAGCTAGCTGTCAACTTGATCCCATTTCCACGCCTTCATTTCTTTATGGTGGGTTTTGCTCCCCTCACATCTCGAGGGTCACAGAACTACCGCGTGCTTTCTGTCCCAGAACTCACACAACAGATGTGGGATGCCAAGAACATGATGTGTGCAGCTGATCCATGCCATAGCCGTTACTTAACAACGTCAGCAGTATTCAGAGGAAAAATGAGCACAAAGGAAGTGGATGAACAGATACCGAATGTGCAGAACAAAAAGTCCTCATATTTTGTGGAGTGGATCCCCATCCACGTCATAGCCGTTACTTAACAGCATCAGCAGTATTCAGAGGGAAAATGAACACAAAGAAAGTGGATGAACAGATACTGAATGTGCAGAACAAAAACACCTCATATTTTGTGGAGTGGATCCCCAACAATGTCAAATCGAGCGTCTGTGATATTGCGCCCAAAGGCCTTCCCATGGCTTCCACTTTTGTTGGCAATTCAACTTCCATACAAGAGATGTTCAGGAGAGTGAGCGAGCAGTTTCCTGCCATGTTCAGAAGAAAGGCCTTCTTGCCCTGCTACACTGGAGAAGGAATGGATGAGATGGAGTTCACCGAAGCAGAGAGCAACATGAACGATCTTGTTGCAGAGTATCAGCAGTACCAAGATGCCTCCCCTGAAGATGACCAAGAAGATGAAAGCTGAACATGTACCACCAAGCACCATTAATCAATAATTTTAAGCTCTTTAGATTCTTCAATTATTTGCTCCAGTAGTACAATTCCACTTGTTGCTGTTTATCTTCCAAATCATAACAGTTTTTACTTCCTGATCAATGGCAGCCTCGCTTTGGTTTATTCTCTTCATTTTATTTCATAAGCTCATCGGTCAAAATCTTGAAATACTATCCGATACACAACGGTTAAGGTTTAGAAATTGAGTACGTATATCAGAATAAACAATATGCTAATATTTATCTTCTATCATTTTATCTCCTATAAAAAGTAAATGAATTGTGGTAACAAAATAATGGATGTCTGACCATGTACAATATTCACAGCCAAGAATATAAATGAATTGCACTTTGAAGTCGAGCTAAATGGTAGATAGGTTTTCTAGGTTCAAATTGTATTTCTCCCTCAGAACCCGCATACTAGTGCCTAGATGAGAAGCAGTTGAGCTGATCATATCCAGCAAGCACCCCAGCTCCTGCGACACCAAGAAGCATATTTGCGGTAACACCTCGGAATAGAGCTAAAAAACCCTCTTGACGAACAATCTCACGAAATGCATGCCTTGCGTTATAATACTTGTTTGGTTGTCCAGATGTTAGCATCATTCTCCGACGCAGTGTGTCGAACGGGTATGCACAAACCCCTGCTGATGTTGTAATGCTCCAACCTAAGAAGAAACTAGCAAAGAAATTTCCCTGTGGAGAAATAAATGAGAAAGGCTCAGATTAGAAAAAAGGATCATCAAAGAACTGAACTAGTGCTAAGTGACTAGTCATCTGAAATACTGTTATCTGACTTGCTAAATGTCCTGAAGATGAATACTCAAACTCAAGGGTTTGTTCATCATGGAAACCTGCGTAATCAAGGGTCACTTCAACGTTGGGCCCACATATTATTGTGAAACTGAAACAGACTAAACAGACTACTTGTCAAGATACCATATGAATTTTCAGTTAAAGCATCAAGTACCAACTACAACTTTTCCTATTCATTGTGAAACATTGAGCCCTCCTTCAAAAATATAAGTACTTCTTACCTCGAAAGGCCCAACTAAAATGATAGGCTTCACGGTGTCATAGATCCCGAAGTACATCCCTCGGTACATTGTGATTCCCACTATTGACACCCCAAATCCCCTGTACAAGCCAACAACTCCATCACTTAACAAGGTTTTACGGTACACATCAACTAGCCCCTTAAACTGGCGCTGACCGGTAGCACGGCACTCCAATGCATCAGTGCCCAATCGTGTTCGTGCATAATCTAAATGATAAAGAAGCAGTGAAGTAGTTGCTCCCGCGGCACTTCCTGAAGCCACATTTCCAGCAAACCACTTAATGTACCCATCTCTCTCTTTGGATTGCCCAAAAATGCTTTTGAAGTAACCTTTGAATGCAAAATTGAAAGCCTATAGACCAATCAACTGTTTGCTCAAACATTATTTCAAACAAACACAGAAAACCATTATTTGAAAGTTGATACACAATCACATTATTGATGGGAATATACAACAGTAAAAACAAACAATCTTCCATATGTATTGACCATTATTTTATTTTAGTGCCAATACCTTGCTGATGCTATTAGACATGCATTGACAATAAAAGCACAAAGAAGATAGAAGGCTTCCAATGTTAATTGCAAACAAACTGGACAAATTTCAGAAAAATGAGATTGGCTATTACAACACATATTTGCATCATCCCACCAAAATGCAATAGAATAGCATATTTCCTCTTAGAGCAATGATAGAGTTGTCTCCGTGTGATCTTAAGGTCACGGGTTCAAGCGTGGAAACAGCTACTAATGTAATTATCATGTTAAACTGCGTACATTACACCCTTTGGATGTGGCCCTTCCCCGGACCCTGCGTTAATGCGGGATGCTTGTGCAGACCGAACTCAATACAGGATGGATACAAATGCAGCACATGCCAGATCCATGCTATGTTTTCTATTTCCACTTCCTTATTTTATCTATATTACTAAGAGATACATGGAAAAGCAATAAAAACTGTAAAAGATTACAATGAGCCACTTCACAAACTTGATAAGGGTCTAGAGTTGCCTAATACCAATCAAGATGTCAATGAAGTGAATAACTCACCTGTGTAGGGAAGTATCGGATGACATTGGCCTGGTTACCTCTCCAAAAGGCAATGACACCCTCTTCTGCAAACACCCTCTTAAATCCATCACACACACCCATGTATGGTTTCTTGAGTTGCCCTCTTTTAATCATTTCAGCTTGGTTTTGCAATAGAAGTTTCACTCTCTCGATTGGTGCCGCGGCACTCTTCGATATGATTGCTGCTACCCCTCCCATTACAAAATCCTTTGAAAACCTTTCATATTGTGATGATTTCACCATTTTTCCCCCTCTTCTGTCTGATCTGAAAGGTGTAAAGAAAATAAAAAACAGAATAACAAGAAAGATAAAATCTCAAAGCATTAAACTATTACATACATTCCTAGAGCAAAAACAGGATGAATTTCACAAGAGAAGAATGAGCAAGTAGAATGGAAAGCAAAATGGTTGAAAAATTTAGGATTACCAATAACATGGAAGTTGCATTCATCAAGCACACCAAAGTGGAATGAAGCCTTTAATATCTTGCACTCAAGATTGTCAAACTAGCGAGTCTAAATAAACTCGTGAAACTGACCTAGACTCGACTCATAGACTTGTAAGAGTTTACCTATTACAAATTTTTTTAAAAAATATGTATATATCATATATAATATATATATTTACTCAAATATACGCATTCAAAATTAACAATTTCAACCTCAAAACACATAATAAATTAAAATAGTACTACAATTATAACAAGTACTTTAGAACCAAGGTTACGAGAACCGGACCGGTCAATGAACCGGTAGAGTGACTGATTCACTGGTTCAAAGGTTCAACCGGGGTTCAACGGAGTTCAACTGGTTTAATTGAATATTAAATAAAATTAATAAAAAACCTATATATAAAACTTTAAATATATAAATTCAATAATTTCAAACTTAATAAAATTCAAAATTTTACAATTTTACATAATAAATTATTCATAATTTAGTATTAAAGGTTCACAATTTCACAATTTTAAATATTGTTCTTTAAAGAATATATTATTATGATTATGACCATTAGAGAGTAATACATATTACTATAAAATATCCATTAGTATATAAAAATTTAAGATATAATAAAATTGAAGATGAAAAATTCATTGATAGTATTTTGATTGAGTTAAATTGAAAATTAAATGGCTGAATTTTCACTAAATTTATTGATGACTTTAAAACAACTAAACGAGACAAAGAATTTCCACTCAAACCGCTAGAAATTAAAGATCTTGTAGGCAACATTGTCAAGTCAAGGTTAATTATTCAACGTCAATTCTCTTAATATCAAGGTTGCAAGAACCGGACCGGTCAATGAACCGGTCAAGTAACTGATTTAATGGTTCAATGGTTCAACCGAGGTCGAACCGTGGTTGAACCGGTTTAGTTAAATATAATATAAAATTATTAAAAATTTAAAGTGGCATATATTGCGAGATAAGGTGCAGAGCAATTAAAGCATTGTATGAATTAAAATTGGTGGAAGCTTGGTTCTTTCATCTAAGTTTCTCAATCTTCATGTATATATAATACATTAGCAACTTCTAAGCTTGGTCAAACAATCAGTTCCAGATATAACAGAAGATAATCATCCTTTATAGGCTACCTAAATTTGAGGCCCAAAATTTTAGTATGGTGCAGCGAGAAAAAGAAATCAGTATAATTTTCAATTTGAACAAGAAGAAGCAATTCCACAGCACAGTAAGAAGCTCAGAATACACAAAAGCTGAACAATTAAATTAACTAAACAAAAAAAAAAACACAATATAAAAGCATGAATAACCTTTATAAATTAGGTTTCCATTCCTGAATTTTCCATTTTCATAAATTAGGTAATCTTTTTGTTCTTTACTTCTTAACTTCATTCTTTTTTCCTATGAGTAAACTATCTCCTTGGCTGAACTTCATCCAACCCTTATTTTAAAGCCATATAGTAAATCCAATGCAGAATTGTAGCAATGTTTCTCTTTTGAATCAATGACAGCAAAATAACAATTTACCAAAATAACAAGTAAAACAGATTAGATTTATAACTCAATTCAGTAGAATTAATTCAATATCAATCTCAACAAATATAATCTCAGCATAATTAATAAATTAAACTTAAAAAAAAATAAATTTATAACTCAATCTCAGCAGAATTAATTCAACATCAACTGACTGAAATCAAATAAAACTTCAGAAATGAATATCTCAAAACTCAGCAGAATCATCAATAATATATCATATGTATATTCAGAACAAAATAAAGAAGAAAACAATGTAATACAATTACAACAAATTGAACATTATAGAAGAGGATAAAGGGGAGGTTTTACGTTAACTGGATTGCCAGCGAAGGAGAGGAAAAGACAGCATAGAGCCAGCGAGACAGAGAAATTCAAATTGGGAATTTTGGTAACGTGAAACAGAGAAGCAACGACGGTGAGACACGGTGCGGAGCAGAGAGGCAGCGACGACAAGACTGGCGGGGAGACTTGAAGGGGCCACAGCCAAAAACGACGAGGAGGTGAGAAGCAGAAACGACGCACGGCAAGGAGGGGAGAAGCAGTGACGACCCACGGCGAGGAGTGGAGAAGCGGCGACGACCAACGGTGAAGAGCAAAGAAGCAGCGACAAAGAGAGCTCGGACAGAAAACGGCGATGCCAACAACAGCCCCGAACCGACCTTAGCTTCTGGCGACGCGAGGAGAAGAGCAGAATGAAAGGGGAGATGGTGATGGTGGCTGTGATAGGGTTTCGCCGTTTAGGAGAATCTGGTGAGGGTGTGTTTGTTAGAGAAAGAAAGGGGATAACTCAGCATTGGATTTTTGTTTTTTTCTCTGTAATCAAAACGGCGCCGTTTTGATTGTTGGATCAGCGAACCGGTACTTGGAAAAACCCGGCCGGTTTGCTCGGTTTGTCAGTTAACCACCGGTTCAGCCGCTGGTTTTTTAACCGATTTTTTGCAGAACAGTTTTAGAGATTAACCGGACCAGCTAGATGATCGGTTTTCGGTTAATTCGATCGAACCGATCAGTCCGGTCCGATTTTCAGAACCTTGCTTAATATATAGTTCAATTATCCCTTTTTGGGTTGCTAATATACAATTCAATTGAAAAACACATTGATGAAATCTCTTATTGTGGAAAAAAGCATAACTAGAAGAAAATTTACTGCAGGAAGGAAGCATGCGTAGGTCATCAACACGATATGGAAGACCACTGTGTGCTCCTAAATCTCGACACTTGGCAGCTACCTGAAATCGCCATTAGAATGCAACAAGCCTCTTATAACTAACCAAACCCTAACTAGGTTCAACAAAATCAATGCTTTTCAACAACAAAAACTTAGAATACATATAACTCAACCTCAAAATCCAAAAAATCCAGAAACAGAAAAACTAAGTGAAACAATCCAAACTAAATTCAAAATCACATTAAGCAACAACCTAACTCGGAACACAATCCCAACTCAAAATCTAGTAAAAAAAATCAAGTCAGAAGCCAGAATCTTAAAAATCGAAACTAAAGAAGCAGCGGCTTACTAGAAACACGGTGAGGGAGGAACAGCGATAACAGTGAGCTCAGAAAAGGATCAGTTTGCGACGGTGAGGCCCCGAGCAGAGATTCCAGGCGAGGCTCTGGGCAGAGATTCACGGAGGAGAGGACACGCTTGAAGAGGATTGAGTAACCGTTCGCGTTATGTAGAGGAGAAGAGGATCGAGGACGGTGATGACGATGGAACCCTCTGTCACTGTCGACGACGACGATCACAGAGGCGGGCTGGGGTGATGGTGGCTGGTAGGGCTTCACGACAACCACAGAGACGGTGATGAAGAGAAGAGTGGCGGCAGCTGACGGTAGCGGCGGTGTTTGCTCTGATAGGGTTAGTTAGGTGAAATTAGGGATTCATTTTGGTGTGAGAGTGAGAGAGAAGAGAGAGGGGCAGGGTGTTACGCTGTTTGGGGGTGGGTTTTATTTTTTTCATTTTTCCTTCATCAAAACGACAGTGTTTTGATGCTGAAGGGGGAGAATCGGGGCTTTAGAAAACCTGTCTGGTTCAGCCGGTTAACCGTCGGTTTGACCAATTTTTTAACTGATTTTTTGCCAAACGGTTTTGGGAGTCAATTGGACCGGCCAGATGACCGGTTTCCGGTTAATCCGATCAAACCGGCCAGTCTGGTTCGATTTTCAGAACCTTGTTTAAAACACACACAATAACACTGTAATTTACTAAATTTGCAACTGCAATAGCTTTCAATGACATAAATCAACATCATTCTCCAACAAAACTAAAATAAATTCAACCCTTTTCCCTTTACAGATTACAATTATGCAAAATGAATTAACAATTATCAAAATTCAGACATTCAGAGCTCAGACTATCACAGAACAACTAAAAAATTGAAGTCAGTAACAACTAACAACTAAAGAATGTAGTAAGTCAGTAACAAACTCAAGTAACAACAACAACATTTTTCTTATAAAACATACCTAAATGGAGCAGAGAAGTGGCACAATCGTGCAGGTAGAGAAGTGGCGTAGTCGTGCAGCAGAGAAGCGGCGCAGTCGTGCAGGGACGTCCAGACGTGTGCGGCTGTGCGTGAACGAATGACGGCAGAGGACACGATGAACGGTGGCAGAGACTCGAGGTGCATCAAAGCAGAATAGAGAGCGAGACTACGAGAGTACGGAGAAGCAGAGCATAAAGTAGAGAGCGACGTGCGGCTGTGCGCGTAGCCAAGCAGACGAAGGAGACGCCGGCGATCGGCAGCGAATGGCTGATGGCAGAGGTCAGAACATTGAGAGAGTGAGAGTGAGAGAAGAGTGACTGACCGAGCCAATTAGGAAAGTGGAGCTCTTTAATCCCCAAGTATGCTTGGCAACGTCCGATACAAAGCGATCGATTAGAACAACGGGTGGCAAATTGGGTAATTTGTAAAGGAAAAGTTCGATTGTAGAATCAAAAAGTTCAAAATTTAGAGAAAAGGAAGAGAGAAAAAAGAAAAAGAAGAAGAACGAATTACAGTTCGGGCGGAACAAAAGAAAGTGCGGTTGTTGTGTGACGAACGGAGATGGACAAGTTGGAAATCAAATATCCTTTTCCTTTCTCTCTCTTTTTCTATTTCTGTCTCAAAAAATAACAATTATCGTGCGTTATTCTAGGCTCCACACCATAAAAATCCTATCTGGGTCGCACTATTGTACAGATGTAAGCTCATATAGATTTACAAGATATTCCATTTCCATGCATTTGCTGTTGACGCGTGTTGTCATCCTTTTGCAGAATGGAGTAGGTTGTCAGCAAGTTACGGGCGCTCATGGGATGGTTGGTTGAGCCGAGTTGGTAGCATGAATTGGCACAGGATCTCATTGTGTTGGGTTTCGTAGGTGCATGCTTCTCAAGTTGGGCCTTATTGGTCGTTCTAAAAAAGAAATGGATGAAACGGATGTAGGTCGAGTCTTCAAGTCACTGTACTCCTCTCGTGAAAGCAAACCCGAGCTTCCTCCAACGCGATCGCCACCTCTGGCTTGTCACTGTGGCTGTCAGTGGCAGTCGAGATCTACGACTGTTCGTCGTGGTCAATGTAAGGCCCACATCGGTTGGGGAGGAGAACAAAACATGCCTTATAAGGGTGTGGATACCTCTTCCTAGCATGACGCATTTTGACAAGTGAGTGTGGGGGGTTTCGGCTAGCATCCCTATCGTCAAAGGTAAAACCGTGAGGCCTTGTGTGCCAAAGCGGATAATATCGTGCTAGCGAGTGGTTTGGGCTGTTACAGATGGTATCAAAGCCAGAACCCAGATCGATGTGCCAGCCTCTCTCTAGTATGACGTATTTTGACGAGTGAGTGTGGGGGGTTTTGACTAGCATCCCTATCGTCAAAGGCAAAATCGTGCTTGTGAGTTGAAGGTAAGAGCTGCTCTGCCCACCGATTGATTAGATTTAGCATCTGGTAACTGAATTCATCTGGTAACCCTTGGAATATACAATTATTTACATAGATTGGAATATACAATTATAATTTAACATCTATATTCTTGTAGGGTCCCTTGAATTCTATGGCTCCTAGCCATGATGGGTTTTTTGGAACTCAACAAAGCATTCATGGACTGGTAGAGTACTTTCTGTTTTATTTTTAATTTTCAATGAAATTGTTTAGAAGTTAATGACTAAACTAACTTTAACATGATAACTTTTTGCTGATTTTTTTTATTGGTTCATGTAGGGAGGGCAACTGGAATTCCACCCTACCACTTCTTTCGGATATAGCCTTCAGGTTTGTTCATGGAATGTGTTGTGTTCTAATATTTTGAAATTGGAATTACAAATTGTTTTTTATTTATTTTGTTTTTGGAATTGGATCATGATAGCATGTGATATATTACATAAGTAGCCAAGTTAATGTATGATAGCATAGTTAGTATATAGTGATATGGTGTTAGAGATGAACTTGTCAACAATATAACAAGCACTGGTTAAACTTGTTAGTGTTACATAATGTAATCTTGCTAGTACATAGTACTTGAATTTTCACCCTGTTGTAGTGTTTGATGGTTACATGGTTATTGTTTGAATCTTTGTGCAGATTATTATCTGTGAACTGGATTGCACTTAATAAGCTGGATATTATTCTTTCTCATATTACAGTCTCTCTTTTTATTCCCCCTAGTTCAGTTTTGAGGTTGGGAAATTTGAAGACTTTGCTTGAAATAAGTGTAGCATTTTGGCTGGGTCGAGCTCTAGAGTGTCTTTGTGTTGGTGCAGTCATGCACCTACAGACGAACTGAGGTATTCGAATTGTCCTTGTGCCATTTAGAACTACAGAGATGTATGAAATGACATGCTTAGCTTTTATGATCTGTAGCATTTGTTTGGATATTTGAATGGTTCGGTTCTGATATCTTGTATAATGAGATGAAAAGGGCCCTCCGGCAATCTGCTTTTATCCTGATGAGGGAGTTATCATGGCGTTTCTTTGGCCACAAAATCGATTGGCGAAAATTGTTTCTTCTGGCAGCTATTTTGACTATATCTAGTATTTTGTTTCAGATGCTTGTACATAGGTATTTACCAAATGATCAATCTTCTTATGAAAATGATTCATCGCACCCATCCTTGAATAGCAGCACCACCAAAGAGGCAATACTTCAGCAGGTTCGCCTCAACCTTCCTTGCTCTGTTATTTTACTTAATTTGTCAAATGAAGTAGTCCAATCAGTCGCATTTGAGTCAGAGAGAGCAGAAACCCACCTGAATAGTTCAATCTCTATGAGTAAAAGGGAAGAAAAGCTTGCTTATGCAACAAAAATACATGATTTTCACCCCCTCTTGGTGTTCCTTTTTATAAGCAAGTAGAAATTGGTGAGACCTTGAACTTACCACCTTTTCTATAAAGTCACCCATAAGTTGATGCATATATATTTCTCAAGAGATACATACAGTTGTTGCCACCTCATGAGGCTCTTATGTATGCAAAGAAAGAGATTAATAATGCCCCTTTGGTTAATGAAGACCCTGATCTCAATGCTTCTTTATTTAGGAACATTTCTGTTTTCGAAAGGTACCTCAAATTTATTTATTTTTATTTTTGGGCGCATACATATTCATCTTGTAAGAAGGATTGGTTTGTTGTTAATACTTATTAATATTCATGATACTGAATTGAAGCATTTTATTTTATACTTTCCTTTAGGAGTAAAAATGTGAAAGAGTTCACACTTGTTGGTTACATGCACAAACGTGTCAAATTTTGCATAATAAGCTTTTATTACTGCACATTGATTTTCTTATGTCAAACCTTTTGAGAATATATTCCACTTGTGACCATGGTATATCACCGTCTGAACTACACAACCCTGAGTGCGGGATGAGCCTGATCCTCTGTTCCATGGCTGTAGTTTTAGAAATACTTAGAAGACGATGTCTAGTCAAACTTTTATTGAGAACAAAACTGGTTTGCACCCAGATGAAAAGCATGAATACAGACTGTGCCACAAAAAGAACAAACTTTTCGTTAAACATAATCCCCAAGATAGTTGGTGGCATGGATAATTTCGAGCCAGCTGTGATCATATTGTTGATATGAATCCAACACAAGTAAGAGCGAGATGAATACATAATGGGTTACATGATACTTAGCAATATTAGCAACTTTGTTAGGAGTAGTAATTAAAATAAAATAAAAATAAATAAAGTATTAATATTTTTTAATTAAATTTTGACTTATTTCAATATAAATTTTCTGTCATGATTTTTTAACCTTAGATGAATTCATATTTTATTGTGTATTCTACGAATATCTAGGTATTATTTTAGGAAGGATGAGATATATCCTTACTTCCATTTAGTAGAGAAGATTGTGTCTTTACTAGTGCAATGATCAATTGCGATACATAATTTTTCTTGAGAGATTCCCACTTACCATATGTTCCCTTAAAAAAATTATTTAAATGATTATTTATCATTTATTCCGAGAAATGATTATTTATATGATTAACTATTATTTGTTTTGGAAAATAATTATGTTTATAATTAATTATTATTCATTTCGAAGAATAATTATCTATATGATTAATTATCATTCATTTCGAAAAATGATATTAATATTAAATAAAATGTCATAAAAGATAAATAATAGAGAACTTCCCTGGTTAAGCTTACAGATTACTTGTAAATCTAACATCAAGGGGGATTAAACTTCAAAAACTTAAAAGCCTTCAATAGGCTCTGAGAGCAGACACGGAAAATAATCCATCATGGGGTTGGAGGAGCGTCCTTGAGGAAAGAGTTTTAAAAAGTGACAAAATTTTTTTAAATATTTAAAGATTTGAAAATTTATTTAATCAAAAATTGATTGGCAATAATAATATTCTTCTCAATTTAAGGATTGCTACTTGTTTTTAAGTTTAATAATTTAATTATTTATATAAGATAATTATTTACTCTATTTTTTAAATAAAAAATAAAATTATATAATATATAATAACTTTATAAATTTAATTGTTAATATTATCTTCATTATTCTAACCATGTAGTTCATTCGGTTGCTAACTACTTAAATACAATTATGAATTATGTTTATAACCTATAACTATGATGTTATGATTACTCATGTTTGATCCAATAAAAGAGCTCAATCTATATACGTTGTTGGAGGAATATAAATGAGCCCACCAACATTGACCAAAAAATGATATAATAGAGCCAACTAGCTATTTACCTAAAAAAAAAAACATAACGGAGCCCAGTTGCCCACCACCTCCCTAAACACTAAACGGTATTTGCAATGTAGCTGGCTCTCCAACTTAGCTACGGCTTCTCCCATTAGCCCATCCAACAAGTTGCAGAAGCCTCTCGAAACTTGTCTTCCTGAGTGTAGCAACATCTCCACTTGTCACAATATCCTTGCATCTATATGGTTTACATCTGTACGCTATAAAAATTTTATATTTTATCTATGTTCTTTATATATCCTGGCATCCTGCCAAGTTTTCTTGGTTTCGCTGCCATATCTAGTTGCTGCAGAGAAAGTCTTGTACAGCTTAATTTTAATTATCCTTTTCTTCTGCAAGCAGTAGTATAATATTACATACATTTCAATGATATTTGGTAACTAATAGGGGCTATATTCATATGATTTTTGTTTTTTATTTCTCAATGTATCTCTCAATTTGGTAGATTAACAATTAATTTGTGTGAATCTAAATTTTATTTAAAAATTTACTGTTGATCAGTAAATTATTATGGTCATGAATTTCTTACTCCTACTTTTTTTAAGAGTATGATTAACCATCATTAAAATAATTACAAAATATTTTTCTTTTTTTTTTGAAAAAATTACTAATTAAATTTTGATCCCTCAATTTTTTTTAACTTTTTTTCTTTTCTTTTTTATTTTAGATTCAGAGAACCCTAGCAGAATGGAAGTTATGGACCCTGTACCTTACGGCTTGCAGAAGAGCTGTTCGTTACTATAGATGCATCTGATCTGAGCAACAGATCATGATGCCGGGAAGTTGTTCACAGCGGAAGAAGTTGGGAAATGCTGGAGTTTTTCTTCCAATTTCAATCACTGTCATTCTCTCATCCTCTTCCTTTTCTCGTTTGCTTATCCTCGCCACCACAACACGCCTCAGATGACGCGAGGACTAATCTGCTGCCACCGCGCAACCTGCTTCCGCCGCCGCTGCCGCGCAAAATGCTATTTTTGCTCCTGCGAGCTTCTCCTCCTTCCTCGAGCTTTTGCTCTGTTAGCTTATTCTTATCCAGTAATGTTCCTTCGCCTCCTCGATCTGTTTCTCAATTTGCGTTCTAACTTCTGACTTTTAGATTTGTAACTAAATTCACATCCTCTTGTTCTAATTACTTCAATGATTGTTATATGCTAATTATTCTAATTACATCTTCTCTCAATAATGTTTTCGATTTTGATTTTGTATTCACTCTTACAACCTGTTTGGAATGCATCTGATTTGAAATCATAGATGAATTGAATTCTATTCCTTGCTTTGGAATAGAAAAAAAAATATGAAGTTGAATTCCGGTAAGAATTCCAATTCTCATTTTACCCCCATTTACAAATCAGACCTACTTTGGTCTAATTTCAAAATCAATTCTCACCTAAATCTCACTTAAACTGTGCAATATCAAAAATACCCCTGTCCAAATTATAATATTTCATAATCTCTTTACTTTCTTAAACCCTATTTTGCTTATTTGTTGGAGGATTGAAGCTGCACATCGTGAAGCCATGTTCGTGTTCGTCAGGGTTGTTCGCTACTTTCACCATTCTCTGACAAGGTGCAAGCTCTTTGTTGCAGTTCCGTGAAGCCTTCCTCTTCGAGCAATGCAAACTCTTCACTCTGTCAATTGCTAGGAGCTGGAATTAGAGGTAGGGAAATGTTGATTACTTTGGCAAAAGTTTGTTACCCATACTCTAGATTTGTGTATTTGTTTAATGTGCACAATCTGTTTGATAAAATGTCTAATTTGATTTCTAGTTCCATACATTATCATGATTTTTTGTCTTGTTATTGCTGATGGTCATAATCTTCAATCTTTGTTTTTATTTTGAGCACGTGATTCCAATCTGTTTGATGACTGATCACTTCTTCATGCTCATACTCACAACAACTTATGATTTTATTTTTAGCCTGCGGTTCTCATGTATAATTGGTTTGTTGCTACTGTTTGGTGATTGTTATAGTGTGGTGTATTATTTTATGTAAATTATAGGCTATTTCATTATAGATTATTTTGTTGCTCCCATGCTAAATTGGATAGGACTCAATTAAAGAACCGTTCTCGAGGAAAAATATTTTGACACATGGATTACAAATTTGGATGGAATGGCTATTTTGTTTTGCGCCTTTTACTGTTAATTAATTTTCAAGGCTTTTGTATGGGTTTGTGATTGTGATGTCATCCCTTTCATGTGATGGTTCTTTTGGGTATAAAAGGAAACTAAATTTCTTTCTTTAAACATGTATCCTTTTCCTATCCAATGCAATGTCATTCCGTTTCTTTATTATCATCAACGTACCATTTCTTTATTACTTTGATATTATGTAAGTATCTAATATGATAGAATCTGAAATAAATGTAATTTTAGCCATAGTTACTTTTGCGGGCTATTTGGCTTGTATGCGATATATGATTCGGCAAATGTCTTGTATTGAAAGATCAATCACCCAATCTCAACGTCATAGTAGAGAACAAATACATCGATAATTGATTGCTCAATTAGAAACACATTATAACTCACGTTCTATAATACGTATGAGTTATGATACTTTCACTAGATTAGTTGCAATACTTCGTCAACGAGGGCTTCTTAGAGATAACCAATATAGTATTGTTGAAGAGCAAGTGGCAAAGTTTTTACATATTTTAAGTGGTCATTCAAGTACTCGGGCAGAAGGTTTTTTTTTTCGTTGGTCTACTGAGACTATTAGTCGACATTTTCACCAAGTCCTTAGAGCTATAATAACCTCAGAGGATCAATTTATAGTTCAAGTAAACGGCTCAACTGCCCAAAATATTTAATAGTGGAGGAAGATTTTATCCTTACTTCAAGGTATATTTTTTGTATAAATGTAAACTTTTTAATAAATTTTTGTACTAACACATGGTCGTAACTATTAATTTATGTTGAAACTTTAGAATTGTATTGGTGCTTTGGATGGAACACATATCCGAGTTAAGGTTCCTAAAGAAGATGTGTCAATGTATAGAGGAAGAAAAGGTTTTTCTACCATGAATGTATTGGCAGCTTGCACATTTGATTTGAAATTTACTTATGTCTTACCTGTGTGGGAGGGCTCTGCTTTAGATTCAAGAATTTTAGAAAATGCAATTCATAATGAAGATAATCTAAATGTTCCTCAAGGTATTTTGTCATTTTTCCAAATATAAATTTGTTGTTATTCTATGTTTTTAAAAAGCTTATAATATTTACATATGTATTTTACAATTTGTTTTAGGTAAATTTTACCTAGCTGATGCTGGTTATATGTTGAGGTCGGGGTTCATCACTCCATATCGAAGTACTCGATATCATTTAAGGGAATATTCTCGACATCCTCCTGAAAATCCAAAAGAGTTGTTTAACTTAAGACATTCCTCATTGCGCAATGCAATTGAAAGAGCTTTTGGTGTCTTGAAGAATAGATTTTCAATCCTGTCAGAGATGTCTAGATATAATGTAGACACAGTCAGTAAAATCATCATAGCTTATTGTATTTTGCATAATTTCTTAATGAATTTTGATCCTGATGAAGAAATTATTGCACAAGTTGATAGAGATCTAATGAATAATGTACCTGAAGATAGAGCAAGTCGTGAAAACATTGATAGAGGGGAAGATGAACGAAGGGGAGAGATTTTGAGGGATACTATAGCCGCAAAAATGTAGAATGATTATATTCGTAGACAACATTATTTCTTATTATTTTGTGTACGTGTGAACATTTGTTTATTCTGGTTGCTTTGAATTGAACATAAGTTTATGTATTAGTTAGATTTACATATACTATATACTCTTGTTATTTGTGAAATAAGTTAAATACTTCAATTTTATGTAATGTATTTGTTTAATAAATTGTTGTTTATTATTTTAATTTAGATTTATTGTAATAATTGTACTTCTACTTTTTTTTTTTTACTTGTGATATAACAATAGGTGGTGATATGGATTCCGAAAAAGTTAGTGATGTTGAAGGAAAAAATGAGTGTGATACCTACTTTAAGGAAAAAATAGATTTTGAGTTTTAGAAATTTGTGGCAATATTTTTAGATTTAAACTAATGTTCCTTTTTTATGTTATACTTAGTATGATGAAATCTCTACTATTTAGACTTTTATGTTATGTTTAGCGTGATGGAAACTCAAAACTTCTATGAGGGTCATGAGATTGATTTATTGATATATTTTATGAGTATTTTGTTTTAAATTAAACTTTGTTATGTTTATGGCTTATGGGATTATCTCATTTTTAATTTTATTGTTTTTTAACAAAAACATGATCATATCAAATGAGTGTCATAATCACACACAAATAAAATTATAGAAAAAAATGAAAAAATTATGAGATGTTGATTTTTTTTTTTAAATAATTTAAATTTCTCATTTTTAAAAAAATTCCACCTATCATGATTTCATGAGTGAGATGGATCTAATTGGTGAAGTTGTGTTAGACCAATTTTACTTATAAGTGATTTATATAATTATATTATCTAATTTAATTGATAAATAAAATTATACTTAATATTTATTGAGAGATAAAAATGTCTTAGAGAAATAATGTAATTGATCAACAAGTCATTCCAAACAATGGAATTCAATTCTATCTCATTAAATGAGTTAGTTGTTCCAAATTATGGAATTGAATTCCATTTCTTTAGGAATTCATTTCTTGATGGAATTGAATTCTAATTCCATCATTTAAAGATGTCCAAACAGGCTGTTAATTATTTTTTCTAGCATTTCATCTTTCACGAGGCTTTGATAATTGACTTGATGCTCTTTATTACTTATTTCTTCTTAGTAATTTCATGGAAGTTCTATTTCGGTTCATTTCTTGTGATGTGTTATTATCAAATTACCGAATTTAGGGTTTTCCTCTTCTTGATTTTGGTTTTGGTTCCATCGAATTTTGATTTTGGTCTACTCCCTACGATTGTTAATTTTGTAATTGTGCCACTACTTGATTGTTAATTTTAGTTTTAGTTCCATGGAATTTTAATTTTCTTACTGATGCAGAGGTACATAAAGCAGAATAATAACGTTGCTCTCTGTGCACCAGGGATGGGTATCAATTTCTTTCACTTCTCTACTTTTTTCATGCACATTATTACCTCACTACTTTTTTCCATTAGGTTCCATCAAGAAAATAATCATTGTTTTAATATAACCAATATGGTACTATTACTTGATTGATTGTGTCAAAAGCAATTAAGAATTAAGGTACAGGAGTTTTAGATATAATTGAGTTACTTTGACCTTATTGATCAGTAGTTTTGAATTTTTAGATATAATCCAAATAAAGAAGCTAGTATTAGTAATTTTGAATTTTGATCTAATAATGAAAATCCATCTTGCGTTGTTTCTTCTTGAGTTCTCTCTGTGCTTCTTGAGTTCTCATCACTTTTGGCTAATGAAACTCAAGCAAAAGTTGAAGTAGGTGATAACTATGTGTATGCAACTATTGATTGGTCGCCTTATGATAAGTTGTTAGTATATTGATAATTTAGATAGCATATGAGAATATAATATCTTTCGGAGCTAATTTATAAGGGTTTTAATCTTTTAGGTATTAAATAGGTGTTCTACTCTAACTTAATTATGTCGTGGATTTAATCTATTTGGGAATGACAAAATTTTATTCACAGAAAATTTTTGAAAAGCTCATGAGCAATGCTATTAATGCCTAGAAACTGCACTTAAAAGGAGCTGTGTATGTAGCAATATTTGAAGTGCTTTTATGATTTGAGTATCTAATGTATAATTGAAGTTTGGTGTTTAAGTGTTGTTTTGTATATATCAATTGCACCTTTATGACTCTGTTGAAATTTATATCAATTGCTGCTCTAAAAAAAATTAAGACTGTTTAAATTAAAGCTTGACCAAATTGAATTTAAGATTTATGTGGTGATTGAATTTATTTCTTTGCCATGTACAGGGGTGACCACACAGTAAAGATAATTGATTGTGAAACTGGAAGTTGCGTAAAGGTGTTAGGTGGTCATAGAAGGACGCCTTGGGTGGTAAGCTTGTAATCTGGCTTTCCATAGTAATTTATTGGATCTATGCCATTAATTTCTTTTGGTGCTTATTGTATAAAATGAATGCTCCAGCATGAATTTTGATAAGATATGCATTTAGAAGTGACAATTTTATGGAATTCAGCACCAAGTTTTCATTATTATCCATCAAAACCATGGGCTACTGTTCGAATTGTGTGGTTTTTTAATGTTTTGTTATTTGCTTACTGAATAATGTATCCTAAATTGGTATTTGAATAATTTGTTCAAGTGGTTAGTAGTTGTTGGTTTGAATAATTTGTCAAAAAGACTTGTTGTGATAAATATGAAAATGAGAGCAAGGTTAAAAGTTAAAAAGGTAAAAAGAGAATTAGCTGGGCTAGGCTTTTACTCCCTACTCAGTCTCTGAGCTGTGCTGCAAAATCAATTAGCTGCAAATTCTGTTTTGGCTCACTCTTATTTGACACAACAATCTTACTTCTTTCAGCTTGATGCTTCGTCTTAATAGGATCTTTGTCACTAGTCCTCTTATTTGGGATTTGAAGGCACTTCAAGAGAATCTTCACTAGTTCTCAGCACACAAATTTTAAGAGGAAATGTTACTGCAATCAGCAAGCATAGAATTGGATCAGTTAATTTAGAAAGACATCTAGTTACAGTTAAGCATGATTCAAATGAAACCAAAATACCTGAAACTCCAAAAGTTGTAAAATTTTAACAGATTAAGTTATAATTCTATCAAAGCTAGAGAGAGGGATCAAAAAGTAAACATTTCTTTTCCTAATAGGATTTCAACAAAAAAAATCGCATCATACACTAACCATAATCTGAGGAAAAAGAAGTTTGTGGAACCCATGTTTTCTGATTAGTAAATTTTGGATTAGACTTGCATCATTTCATACATAATTACGTAAAGATATTGACTTTCAGTAATAATAATATTACGTGCCACACCAAAGGTGATGGATACTTGCAACTACCTTTAATTTTAACATATTCTCGGCACTCAAAAATTAGTGGTAACATAAGGCATATTCATCATTCAAAATACAAATAACCGTAGGTTAAAGACAATCACCAGTAATCAAATAGAGGTGATAGAAGCAGGCAAGCATGACTTCAAACTTTGGTTCATAATAGTAAATAGCAATAGTCTAACATGTAACAAACATAATATTTGAATAGATCAACGTGACAAAGAACACAACAAATCCACTAACGAATGAAGGATAGCGAATTTTTCTTTTTTCATTTCTATGATGGAATAAAAAAGAAAATGCTTCACATTATAACAATCTCGGGTGATGCACGGAGCACACTAGGCTGAGCCGAAAGGTCTGAAACACAAGGGAACGAGGAAAGTGTTAACACAAAGGATGGCAATCCATTGTGCAAAACGGTGTTTGTTGATTGTGAAAGAGGTGACTAAAGGTTAAAGGTTAACCTAATGTAACTGTAGCATAAGAGAATTGGATAACAGAGAACTGCAAATAGAGGCTTTGACTACCACAAACCGGCAGACTAGCTATAGCCAAAGAATGCTGCAGCTCCCAATATATGCAAACCAGATAATGCAATATACATGATTCTATTCAATGGACAACAGAATTAAACTTCTAGAACATTTTGGATCCACCAAAAAAGTGTAATGCCGCAAATATTATCTTAAAAATGGGTGTCAATGACATGAATTTTGGTCCAGCTCAGAGTCAATTCAATGATACACCAAAGAGAATGCAAAGCAAAGTCCCCAATTCGATTTACCCTACTATGAATTAGCAATCACTACCACTACCGAATGAGCCCTTCACTCCACCCGATGTCCTTTTGGGATGAATTTTGACTCTTTACCAATTGTGTGAACTCTTCTTGGCAATCACTACCTGAAGGCAAAAGAACCATGAAATGATTCGCCATAAACTAGCATCAAGCCATAACAATAGTACAAACCTCAACCTTTGCTAGTTGAGGTTTTGACGTTGAAAAGGGAATGGTTCAACAAGGATTCGATCCCCCTCATGCTTAAAGTTCAGATTTGATTGGCCTTTACACTCAATTTTGTTTCATTTTCATGGCAATAACATTCCTCAGTACAGCAATATCATCACTATTATCCCCAGAATCAAGGCTGGGAGAATCAAATCCAATTGGCAATTTCTGAGTGTGGAACCTAATAGCTGTGTTGAAATCATTAAAAGACCTCCTGAAATTCAAATTCGAATTCCCTCTGCCTCCAAGTTTCAAGCTAAGAGAAGAAGCAGAACACACACTTTGCTTTGTGACATTGAAGTGCAAGTAATTTGATAAAGCTAAAGTATAATTATCAGAGCCAAAGGAGAAGAACCTGGAATCAAAGGCAAATCGATCAATATGGGATATAAAATCATGGACAAGACCATGTTCTTGTTGAACACTCGCCGAATGAAACATGGTTTTTGTTCCGTGTTACTCTGCCGAGGTTACAACTACCATATGAATAAGCCAATAAAAACACCGAAAACTAATAAATATAGTAGCAAGTAGAGAGAGTTGACATGAGAAACACCACCATTACCACCACCAACAACAACCACAACGTGTGTTAACCATTTACAACATAGAAAGTGTGTGTGTGTGGATGTCAAAGTCAGAGAGGGGGTCAAATAGATTGAAGAAGTAACAATGCAAAGAACAAAGAAAAAAGCATAAAAAATGATGAATTGAAAAGGCATAATGATTAACTAACCTCCAAGCATTGAGGCAGAGTCTTGCGTGGCGGCAACGGAAGTGTCTTGCGCGGCGACGGCAGCAGGTTGCGGCGGTGGCGGAGGCGTGTTGCGGCGGCGAAGATATGCGAACTAAATTAGCAGAAGAAGAGGATGAGAGAATGGCAAAAATTGAAATTGGATAAAAAACTTAACAGACATGCTTCTCTTCTCTGAATACTTCTAATCTAAAATCAAAAAGAAGAAAAAAAAATTAAAACATAAAAAATTTAAAGGATCAAAATCTAATTAGTTATTTAAAAAAAAAGGATATATTTTATATTTTTTAATGATGGTTTATTACTTTATTATACTCCTACAAAAAAGTAGGAGTAAGAAATCCATGGCCATTTTATTATGTTCACTCTTGTCATAATACAAATGATCAAATGGTATGAATGTATGATTATGCCAACCCCACCAAGAGAAGTAGACAACCCAAGAAAACCATGTCATACATCATACATAGATTAAAAATCCGCGGCTTATGATGCGGGCACGTCTTTATATGATTATATCACTTCCAAAAGTATCATTTCACTAGGCACGAACGTCTTGAATCGAATTCCAATTATGGAAGTGTGACCTAAGGCAGCGCCTACGTTATCATGGATTCATGGGCTACAAACACAGGTCTGTTTTTTTTTACGGGAATGGAATAGATTGAGGCCCAAAATGATGGGAAGTAGTTGAGTGGCTTTATCTGGGCCTTCTAGCTAAGCATGCAAAAAAAAAACCTTACATTTATGCTAAGGCCCTAATTGACCTTGAACTATTATTGCAACCACCTTTTATTTTCTGCCTTCTCTCACTAACTTTTCTCTCGAGCCTATCTTCACTGTCTGAATGATGGTACCATTTTCCTGTGAAATTCTAGCATCATTATCTCTGTCTTGCTTTCCCCTTCTTTATTCTAAAACCGTCTTCTGTTCTAGGTTGTCCAAACCCAAATATGGTGTCCGTTGAGCTCGAGTGATTAATATCCCAAATCTGAAAGAACTGAAGATGATTTGATAGCTGTTTAAGCAGTATGCGTGCATGCCCTGTTTATATATTTTTATTAGAACCGTAAAAGGTAGTTCAGTGGCTTTGCTTATTAATTATTATTAATAGTTTCTTATCGTTTGACTGTTTGTCACACAAGGATTTCCAATAGTGTGATGATTTTAATATCGGCCAGTGAGTATTGTATATTTCATTGTATCGAATGGAAGATCTCATAGCAAGTGGAATTATTTTGACAGATGGGAACAGCAGACAAGTTTTTGTTGTTGGTTAAATTGAAACAAATTAAAGAGAGGTTATTTTGTCAAGTTACAGGAAATTCAAAATGAAAATGTATTTTACACTATACGACACATGATTAGAGTTTAGTGAAGGTCATCCAACGGCAAAAGAACCACGTGGACCACGCGTCTCTCTACTCTCTTCCTTATGTCAATGCCATTACGCATTCTACATTTTAAGTACTAAGGGGAACAAGCAAGTTTACATAACCAAAGTATGGAGCAAAGGGTTGCATCATTAATAAAAAATTACATATTGTTCATCTCAAAATATTAACCTATACTATGTATATTAAATAATTTAATTGAATACTGTGTTAACAGTCACCTTAATTAAAAACAAAAAAAAAGGATGTGATGTGTTAGCTTAAAAGATAAGGGAGAGGTCCAGCACATTAGAAGAAACAGTATTTGAATTGAGTAGCCACACTTTTAGGCTTTTTCTTCTTATTAGTACTACTCCACTCCACTTTACTTGTCTCTTTCTCTTCTTCTTCTTCTTCTTCTTCTTCTTCTTCTTCTTCTTCAGCAATGAGGTGGAGTCTAGTGGCAGTATTCCTCCTTAACGCACTTCTCTTGCGTGTCGCAATGTCAGATCAACACCTAAAAGCTACGTCTCGCGAGCAGATCCAGTGTATGCAGTGCTCCACCTGCAACAACCCATGCAACCAACCTCATTCACCGCCTCCACCCTCGCCGCCGCCACCTGCCTCCACCAACAACTGCCCTCCCCCTCCTTCCTCCGCCGGCACTTATTACTACTCCTCTCCTCCGCCACCTGCTCAGTATGTGTACTCATCACCGCCTCCTCCGGCGTCTTCTGGAGGTGGAGGCGGAGGCGGCGGAATCTACTACTATCCTCCGCCCAGCAACAGAAACTACCCGATGCCCCCGCCGCCGAACCCAATTGTACCGTATTTTCCTTTCTACTACTACAACCCTCCGCCGGCGTCAACTTCTACGGCGGCACCTCGGAGGGGATCGTGGTCGGTATTGGCGGGTGCGGTGATGTTATTGCTCTGATAAAAATGGTGGAAATAATAATGCAGATTATGAAAGTTGGCATAAAAATGAGGGATCGGAGTTGAAAATTGCAAGTTGGAAGCAGCTGAAATTCCCAATTTGCCCTTCTCTGAACCCATGACATCATCAGGTGCTCCTCGCTGTAATCATGCTCTTTCTTTCTAATTGCAATATTATGTATGTACAATATGATTGAGCTGCAATTTGTTCACAATTATCTATGACTTAGTGAATTAGTAATAGTATGTATCACATGTCTTTGATGTCTCTAGTCTCAAGTAATTAATGATAATAAATCAGACAAGAGGATAGCGATTTGATTCCAATTCTGCTAAATGGGCATTGCGCAACCTATTCTCTATGATTCTATAACGATATGCCTTATGCATGCTACTCTGAAATAAGGTGGATGTTGAACACTTGAATTGAACCATTAAACCGTTTTAAGTAGGCGCACATAATAGACCCTACTATACTATTCCTTAACGTTCCAATTATATTTTTGCTATTTTTGAGTCAATACCTTTGAAGATGCAGACTTTGAGTAAATGCGTGCATAAGTAGCTTCACCAACTCCTTTCTCTTCAAATAATAACTATCCATATGCAAAATAACATTCTACACATCATGAACATTATTGGTATTGCACTTTTAATATTGGTTCCTTCCAAATTCCAACCGTTTCTCGTTTCTCCACTGTGCACTCACGCTTGCACTTGCTGTACTATCTTCGTTTTTGCCTTCACAAAAACATGAAGCATTCAACAGTAGTTTATTGACTCTTAATTATTGCACGGTAAGGGTAATATGATCACCATCACAAAAATTCCTACTTTTCATTATCAAGTCTACTAACAGAGATTATGAATAACGTGAATAATAAATTATATTTTAGATTTATTAAATATAAATAAATTTTAAAATTAAAATTAACTTTTTAAATTATTCAGAAAAAACGTTGCACTCTTCTACTTTTTGTTTGATTATAAGAAAGAAATAAAAAAAATTGTGGATAAACGTTGGTAGGAATTAATTAGCTGGAAGGCATAAAAGCTATACATATAAATTGTGACGCAGAACATGGGTCCCCAACCCTGCCTTGCGATCCAAATTTCTTATTGACACTACTTCCAAATAAGCTAAAGCTTGGTCGGTGGTCCCTTATATACAATAGGTGTTCACTCTTCCCATCTCATGCATGGACATTATTGTCCTCGAACTTGTAATTCATCAACGGAGACCAAACATAAATGTTACTCACAAGCTCACGCTGTATATGTGATCTTCAATAAATAATTAAATTGAATCAAACTACATTAACACACTTGCAGTTAAAATGTTTCGTGAATTTTAATATATAATTTCATTGGATTTCGAGCTCTTTTTTTTCCTTTGACATTTCAAGATTTATAATCCAACAGTTGTCGGTTTTGGTTGTCCTTTTCTCTTCTCTTTACTTCTTTTTATTTTGTTGGTGGAGATTAAGTTATGGGAGTAAATCCTCTCCCATGAAAAAAAATTAGATGGTGTTAATTGTGATCTTTTATTTTTTATTGATTTTTTTATATTTAATTTTGATTTTACTTATAAAATTAACGGTGAGAGATCACACTACATTTTTTCAAGTGTTAAAAAAATTAGAAAAGATCCATTTTCCAAAAATTTTCGTATAAAATAAATTCATATAAAATTAATAGTTTAAAATTGTTAGATAATTTAATATATTTAATTAAATTATTATTTAATAATTTTTAATTATTAATTTTTTTGTCTTTCTGCTACCAGTCTATGACAGATCGAAATTTCAGTTAATGATTTGTTGCTAATAAATTACTACATACATAAGACGGAATTCGAACATTTAACTATTAACTTTACATCACTGTGAATTTTTTCACTTTTTTTTCTTTTTCTTTGGATGTGACCGATTCAGAAAAACCGATCCGAACCAAACCCAACTTAAATAATAAATAGATTTTTCATTTGGACGTGGCCTTGGACTAGAAAACTGACCCGGCCAAACAAACAGAACCTATTCGCCCCGCAACCCAATCCACTAGAAGTCTGACCCTACTGGAACTTAGTCTTATCTTCTTCGTCCTCATTCTCTCAGAAATCTCCCATTGTTACCAGAGCTTCTTTTAAAATGCCTGAGGCATGGTGCATGGACCTGAAGCCGAGAGCCACCTTCTTCGACGCCGTTGACCACCCAAAACCGGAGGTTTTCCTTTAGAATTCTGCCACTGCTACACCGCGCTGAAGATGCACCTCTCGGAAAATGCGAATCATACTCCTCGCTATCAAGGTCAACTCCTATACCTGCAACCCGCTTCCTCCCACCATACGCCAGACCGCGAACCACTCCGCTTTTCTTAGTCTGCAATTGGGTCTGCCCTAAATCTCCCGGTATTTTTGTATTGTGATGGTCCCTGCCACTTCTCTGCCCCCGCACCTTCCACGAAGCAGTAAGTCCCTCGACGCCCCCACCTCGGCCCCTATTTTCTAGGTCAATTATTTCTTTGTGGGTAACATTGGTAGGTTGGTGCATTGCTGTAGGTCGAAATCGCTCCTCTCCTTCAACTTCTTGTCTGTCTCAGGTTTCAATTTTCACCCTCCCATGTAACTTCTATTCTATTTGAAATCCTTGATGGCTGGTTGAAACTGAAACCTCATTGACTTGATTCTGTATACCCTGATTATGCTGAAGTATTGCGAATCCTACTTCTGTTCTAATTGTATTCCTGACTTGAATAGGTGGGTTAATTGTCCACTGTCTCCGTAGTTCATTTTCCGCTGCCATCACCGCCAGTTGGTGAGCTAATTTGTTGCCTTCTCTTAGAGTCCAGGTAGCTCCCACATCCGGAGCCTCATCCGGCAGTTGGAGAATGTCTCGGATGATTGCATCTGCTTCCGCTATAGGCATTTTTGCCTTAATTGCTTGAACCAGAGGTAAGCAATCTGTTTCAATTATGCAATTGGTAATTTGTAGATTTTTAATGAGTATGAGTGTCTCTCTGTATGCTTTAGCTTCTGCTGCTAATGCTGATGTTGTCCTGAATGTTGCTGTTGTCCCAGTGATGTCTTTTCCTTGCAAGTCTCTGACTACAACTGCTAACGCTGCCGTGCCTGAATCCCTTTGGAAAGTCGCGTCTTTGTTCACCTTCAACCTAGGGGTGTGCATAGGTCGGGTGAAATTGGATTTGATGTGACTCAGATCCGACTCGAAATATATACCGGGCCTATTTATTAGACCCGAACCCGTCCCTAGACCCGATGAAATCTATATACCTTCGGGCCACAAATATATACCGGGTAAAAATTGGGTGAAAATTGGGTCGTTAACATTACATTACCTCGATGCCTTCTTATAAGCTAGCATGTGAAAATATCCAAATTCCCAAGACTCCAACCATTATTTGACATGGTAAAATTTACTTAAAAAAATATAACAAGAATCAACTCTTCTCTAAAATTAAATCATAACCATACTCAATACTAATATTGTCTAATAACACCAAATATTTGAATCAATACAAATAAAATAATATTATGCATTAGTCTAAAATCTTATGCATTTTAAACATAAAACATTAATTTATAGTCTTATAATAACTAATAACACAAAATATTAAGGTTTACAATACTTAAAGTCCACATAAGAATAGCCATCATCTATCACTAATAACGCAAAATATTAATTGTGTATGATGACCGGGCCACCGAGCCGAGTTCGAGTGATCCGAGCCATGCCCCGGACCCAACCCAAAATAATGACCAGGTCTATTTTTGAGACCCTTACCCAACTCTAGACCTAGTGAAATCACACCAAATAGCTTCTAAAGTGTTCAGAGCCGGACTGAGTCTTCGGGCTGGGTTGGGCCATGCACACCTCTACTTCAACCTATAAATAATAAATAGATTGGAAACTACATTAATTGGTGAACTTACATCTATGGGCCGGCATTCTTCTCCATTTCAAGAGTTAGAGTTATAAAAAAATTGAGTAACAGTTACAGGTCAGCTGAGGCCCAACAGAATTGGGTATTTAATGGCCACCTATGGCCCATATTGGCCAACGTTACACAAAATCGAAAATGAAAAGGTATTTCTATTTGGATCAGCTCAGAAGCCTTATCCACTTCCTTCAAAACATACTTATCAGCCGTACATAGTATACAGGAATACTGTGGACTTAATACTTTTGACAATAATATACAGTAAAAATTAAGTCTGAAGCTAGTATATGCATTGGAATTTGGAAAGATAAGGGGCTCACAGTCGCATAATCTCTTTATAAACAAATTTGAAACACGTTTCAGCCTAACAAATTAAATCTAAATCAATAGTCTCATTTTTGGGTATGATTCCCATGATGTATTGTTTATAGTTATGGAGAGTTTGTATATTTTTAATTAATATAGATTCAATTTTTTTTTATTTCAAAACACAAATTAGAGGTATTCAATTAGAGGAATAAAAACTGATGATCCAATTTGAAGAAAGTTGAATTTAAATTTTGGAGTATCACAAATTAGAAGATCAGATTTGTATAAGTTTATAAATTAGAGGATTGGTTTTGTGTTTTAAAAGTTTTAAAAAATTAAAATCCACAAATCGGAGAATTAAATTTGTGTAAGTTCACAAATTGAAAAATCAATTTTGTGTTTAAAAAAAAAGTTAAACTTTACAAATCAAAAGATCATATTTGTGTTCCAGTTCATGTATTCAAGGTATACATAACATTTTTCATACTATATGCTGAACCAAAAATTAGCAAGAAGATGGTAGACATGTGCCTGTAGCCTGTGGCTAAAAAGTTGTATTGTACTAAAACCAATGGGTGTTAAAAGTTAAAATTACTGATCAATAAAGTTGTTTCATTACATTCCGAAAACTATAATTGAAAATTTAAAGGCATACACATTTGGAGCGGTTTATAAACTTGTCTTCAAGTGTGGTTTACTTTGCGAATTCCAAATTGCAACCGCGATGGGATGAGATGGAGAAAACAGACAGCAGTAAGACAAAAAAACCAAAATCATAATTGCTCGATGTACCCTCACAACAAAAAGTAGTATGAAATATATCTATACATAAGGAGCTGTCCTTATCGATTGCCCATCTTTATCCCAATCCCCAGCACTTACCATTTTAGCAGTAAGGATATAATGACTTTGCATAAAATAATTTTCTTTTTAATTTGTAGTTTTTGTCATAAATACAAGTCTATAGCACTTAGGGTTATTTGGTCTGGATTCATTCTGTGAGTTTTATGTATAGAAGTGTCAGTTGGTGTGTCCAAATTTCGGATGTTGATAGAAGCTAAGGGATTAAAAATTGGAGAAGATTTAGGCATTAAAAATTTTCATGAAACAATTGAAATATACGAAGATAAGACATTTCATTCACCAGGGTGATGAAAATCTGCTCATAGTATGAAGGTAAATTATAGATATTATTTCGTTTAGTGTTCTTATATATAGTTAGTTGTGTTTTCTACTAATAGTAATAGTAAATTTTAATGGTTAAAACCTACTAATATGCTAAGAAGAAAAATGATATGCTGTTGGGGAAAGAAGAGGAAGTAATTTAATTCCAGCCTCCTTTTCAAATTAAACCTATATACGGGAAGACTGCGTTGAATAATGATGTAGTGATACAGTGACGAAAGCTGTGTCTACTTTACGTGTAATAATGAATAAATAATAATTTGGCCTTTCTTTTCAGTTTTCAACTACTATAGCATTTTACCGTTCAATTATATTATTAGCAAGTAAATGAATAACTAACTGAGTGGCGCGCATTCGATGAATTGAGAAATGGTTTGGCGGGTGATGAGTTGGGTGAGAAGGGCAGGACGGTCATTTTAATAAATGAGCGAAGAGTTAGGGTTTTTTCTTTTCTTTTTATATTTTTTGAGGTGGCGTTTTATAAAGGGAGGAAGCATCTCTTTTTGTTTTGTGATTAGATCTGCTGCGGCCGGTGAGACCTCCCCTTTTCTCTTCACTTGTTATCTTTTCTCACTCTTCACTGCACGCCGCCTTCTTCCGCCGCCGCTCTTCATTTCCAACATTCTGACCTCATTTCGCTTCTCATTCTGACTCTGATTCACCCTACCTCCATCCTATACCTCAGATCTTCTCTTCTACCTCCTAACAATGGTGGATTCAACTGGAAAAGTGAGTACTTACTTACTCTTGGCTTCACGATTCAGTGATTCGTGATCCTCTCTCTTTGATTACTAATTAGTCATAGCTGATCACCTTAATTTGTGCTGCGATGCAGGGATCGGACTCCTCCGGCGGCGGTGGTAAGAGTCCAACCACCGAGCTGAAGAAGACGTGCGCCGACTGCGGCACATCCAAGACTCCTCTATGGAGAGGTGGTCCCGCTGGCCCTAAGGTAACGCCGCCTTGTGTTTCGATTCAATTTCATTCCGCGATCTACCAGATCAGCTCATGGAATTCCTTGATCTCACTTTTCTTACATTCTATTTCGATCTGTGTAGTCTCTATGCAACGCGTGCGGGATCAGGAGCCGGAAGAAGAAGAGAGCCATTCTCGGAATCACGAGAGGAACCGCCGACGATGTTAAGAAGGGGAAAAGGAGCAACACCGCCGCCAATAATAGCTTGAATTTCAAGCAGCGGTTTATGGCATTGGCGAGGCAAGTCATGACGAAGAAATCGAATAATCTTGCGCACAGCCACAGGAACAAGTTGGGAGAGGAGGAACAAGCAGCTGTTCTTTTAATGTCCCTCTCTTACGGATCCGTTTATGCTTAAATCCCCTTATCAATTCTAGAATTTATTAATTAATTACTAAGAGTTTATTGGAGTTAGATTAGTTAGACTTAGATTAGATTAGATTAGATTTTGTTCTACCATGTACCTGTACTACCGCTTTCCCCCCTAACCCTTTTCTAAGTGTATATGTAATTTGTTTCCTTATGATGAGTGTGTGATCATGAATGAATGTAACGAAATCATCATTCAAGTCCAATTTTGGTAATTTTATTTATCTATGTTTCTCATTGTTACGCCTTGTTTTTTTCTTGCATCGTCTTTTTCATGCCCTAAATTGCGATTTTGTTGGTATAAGTATAACCACCCGAAATTCTTGTGAAGAATTTGACACTGCAATCTAATTTCAGGCACTATCAACTCTTTCTTCCAAGGCTACAACACCGACAATTATAGATCGGGGATCAGTTGTGTCATATACACATGTGAAATTGATGTAAGGACTTGCCCAAGTAAAAAATGGCGGTATAATTTCATGATTAGGTTTGTTGATTCATCTAATCTTTTTTCCCGTTGCGTAATGTGTAATTTCACTAATTTGTATTTCAAAAAAGTCAGAAGGGTGGCAAAAAGGAAAGAAATTTAAAAGAGGAGGGAACGTGAAATTCATAGTTCCCGCTAGTTTGACTCTAGAAAACATTAAACATGTACATTCAAAGGCTATTCAGGTTCAAGAATCAGCAGTCAGACTCACACACTTGTGTCATTGTGTGATTGTGTCCTTGTCCGTCACATTTCAAGGCCACCGTCATTCACTCGTACGCATCTTTTGTGCCTATTAAAGTTGGAGCTTTTAAATAAAAAATTACTTATCAAATTAGTTACTATGATTTATATATTATTTTTTCAATATTTTTTAATAATTTTTTTATTGATTTAAAACCACTTGTTAAAGGTATTTAGTGAAGAAAACCTTTGAAATTTTTTAATAGAAGTAATTTTAACAAATGTTCTTAGCACGATCCTAATTTTTAATAATTTTTTTAATGATATTCTTAACTAGTACCCACCTCTAAAGCAATTGTTAGTAGATATTGTTTTCTTAAAACTAAAATATAGATACAAATGGCGTTTTAGATCCTTTTCCCTTCATTTTCTTTCACATTAGATGATTAGAAGTGAACATTTCTTTTCCAAGTCAGAAGATTTCTTTTATCTATTGATATTTCTTTCAAAAAAATAGTGTCATTTCCTTTTCTTTCCTTGTCTTAACGCCAACAAATAGGTAAGATTACATCTTAACTAAATATGGCTTTACTTCAATAAACCTATTCTCTTACATATGTAGTTCGAATTAGCTTTATTAACTAATATAAATATAACTTTTATTATGTCTAAATTCTGCTTGAAAGCGTATATATAGAAGAGACGAAATCTGGAAGTAAGGATAAGAGGTGGCTGAAAACAATGGTGCTAAAACTATATAATGGAGATTAGCATTTAATCTTTCAACAGAAGTGTTAGGGATTAAATTAAAGATTTATTCTTTAATTCTAGTTCCTTCTTTTTCATTTTTTCCCCTCATCGTTTAAACAAGAATAGTAAAAGCTAAAACATTTATAAGTTGAATATCATGTATCTTAAATCATATATCTTGTTAATGTGTTAAATATACAAATTATGTATTGAAAAATTTAAATTTTCAAGTTTTCAAAGTGTTTATTGTATAAAAAATATGCAAAAATTAGAAAATATTTTATAAAAATAAAACCTTAACAAATAAAGGATAGTTGTTGGCAAAAGAACGAGCCAAACAAGCGGCAACTAAGATTTCCCCTTTTCTTTCGTATTCAAATTTGTTTTGTTTTTGCCCCAATTGCGACCTATTCTAGCATTATCGTTAAATACTTTTTTCCTAAAATAATAATTCGCACTATTATTGAACAAAAAAATAATCCCATTGGACAATGGCATCAACTAAATCTAATGTGTAAAGCATCCCGCCCTTTTCAACTTTGTCAAGCAAGCAAATCGACACTCGCTTCAATTTCATACAAATTCTAAATGTAGATTAATATAGCGCAACATTTGCTTTTACATATTGAACGCCGCAGAAATTGATCCAATAGAATAGATCATGCAGGAAAAATAAAAGGAAAAATTGGACCGCAGCGTCAAATTTTATTACAACATGAGAAACGAGGATGAGTAAATCACCAAAATTGGACTTGAATGATTTTGTTAACAATTCATGATCACACACTCAACAAGATGGATCGATAGAAACAAATTACATATACACTTAGAAAGGGGGTTAGGGGGAGGCGGTACAAGTGCATGGTAGAACAAAATCTAATCATAGCCTAAGCTAGCTGCAATATTCTTAGTAATTGATTGATTAATTAATTAATTAATTGATTAATATAATTCTAGAATTGAAGAGATTCTCTTAGGCATAAACGGATCCATAAGAGAGAGACATGAGCAGGAAAGCAGCTTGTTCTTCCTCTCCCAACTTGTTCCTGTGGGTGTGCGCAGGATTCGATCGCTGCCTCGCCATTGTGATCCACCTCTTCTTGAAACTAAAGCTATCCCCAAACTTGTTATTATTACTATTGGCGACGGTGTTGCTTCTTTTCCCCTTTTTAACATCGTCGGTGGTGGTGGTTCCTCTTGCGATTCCGAGTATGGCTCTCTTCTTCTTGCGGCTCCTGATCCCGCAGGCATTGCATAGAGACTGAAAAAACATCACATTCAAATGTAAGAAACGTAAGATCAAGAGCTTCCGTGAGCTGATCTGGTAGATCGCGAAAGGTGAGGCAGTAGGAGTAGGTGGCGGCGTTACCTTGGGGCCGGCGGGGCCACCTCTCCATAGAGGAGTCTTGGAGGTACCGCAGTCGGCGCACGTCTTCTTCTGCTCGGTTGTTGGACTTTTACCTGCGGCGGCGGAGTTAGGGCTTGCATCATCGGAGTCCGATCCCTGCAATCAGAGCACAAATTAAGGTGATCAGATATGAGTAGTTGAGAATCAAAGAGGGAGGATCATGAATCGTGAAGGTAGAGTAAATAGGTACTCACTTTTCCAGTTGAATCCACCATGTTGAGAAAGGAGTATCCAAGATCTGAGAGCAAATGGAATGATCGAATTGAGAGAGAGAAAGAGAAGAGAAGATAGAAGTGGAATGAGAAATGAAGGAGTGAGTGGAGAGCAAAGAGGCATGCAGTGAGTGAGTGAAGAGTGAAGAGAGTGTGTGGTGTGAGAAGAAGAATCGAAAAGGAAAGAGAATGAGAGAGTGTGGCAGTGAAAGAGAGAAAGAAAGAAAGAGGGAAGGGAACACACGCGCAACGGCCGCAGCAGATCTAATCAAAAATAAAAAAGAGGAGCCCCCCTTTATAAAACGGCCACCACAAAAACCCTAACTCTCCGTTGCATTCTAAAATTACCATAAAGCCCTTCTCATTCCCCCCGCCAAATCACTCCCCAAATTAATATATACGCGCCATTTATTCTTACTATTAAACTTTCTCCTTTTTGGAAATGGCGTCTTTTTTCTCCTCCAGGTATCCTTCGTTTCATAAGACAAAGATTAATTTGCTGTGAATTTAACCTTTATTTAAAAATTTATAGTTAATCAATAAATTATTATAAATTTAATTGGTTTCTTGTTTTTGTTATTCATTTAATTAAATTAAATTAAAAAACTAATAAATTTTATTAAATAGAAAAATGCATTAATATATTTCTTAAATGCTCTCGGAGTAAATGAGAGCTTTGGTTCTATTATATTCATATTAGGACAGTGTGAAAAAAGAATGCCTTATTCTCACAGTGTGATGTGTCTCATTCAACTTTTGAATGTAAACAAAATTAAAGGAGCTTTCATTAAGACAAATCATTCAACCCAATCACCTTATATTAATTCTCAAGTACCAACACCATATATTATAATAGATTTAATTAGTAAAACCAAAACATGTAAAAGGCTAAAAGCTCTGACTTAAACCCTTGACCACAGTCATCTGCACCCCTTGAGTTCTTATTTGATAGTGGTTGTCATTATCTGTCTCTAAACATAAAATCCATTTCGAATTTAGGATTCATGAGGAAAGTTGACTGACGGATCATATATATTTTGCGAAGCTATGGCCATTCTCAAGTCTCAAGTCAATTTCTTATTTTATTTCAAATTGATGATTTCATGTAAATGGGAAATGCTAATTTGATAAGAGTAGTATTTGATGTATAGTTAAAGGTTGAAGACTTGGAATTTGGCCAAAAAAAAAAAGAACTTATTTAAGTAAATTTTTTATATGATCATTAGCAACTTGAATAACAGCAACCAACCATAAAAAAGAGTCTAAATAACCACCCAAAAAACAAGAAGAAAAAATGGAAGAATGAGCTCATGAAGAGATTAGCGTCAAATTCTTGAGTCCGGAGGTAAAATAGCTCATTGAATGAGCCACGGAATCGTGCTATATTTTAGTGGTCTTTAGTGTTGCCAATTGAGCTCAAATTGGTTCAATTCAAAAGCTTTCACATGGTGCCTCAATTCATCTTCAAAATTCTTTACCAATGGATGGACTTCTTGCAACAAATGAGTTTATCTGTGGTCTAATGATGGGTAGAACATTCATTTTTGTGTTGTCTATTTAGAATACCTATAAATTTTCAATCATAGAGATGGAAGTATTGATGGACATAAGGTTCCATCATAGAAATTTTAGAAATATAAGAATGGGACTCATTTCATTCACCTTCTAAAAGTCTTTATTAGTTTATGGGTTCTTACAATTAAAGTCAACTATCATAAATAAAAGTTTCTTTTTACATACCTAGTTATCTACTAGAACTAAGTTTCATTTTAATTTACGAAATTAGCAAATTGTACTGATTTAATCTTTAAAATTTTAATGGTTATTATTTAATTTGGACTCCAAATTCAAAAAAAAATGCACCACATTAGTCTTTTTGATTCTCTCATATATTTTTCGTCACCAAAACTCAACGCGATTAATGACGTAACCTAACCTTTACTATACTGGACATAGCCAAAAGAAGTCGCACGTATTTTTAACGCTAAATAAAGCTTGAAATGAGGTCGTTTGAGATATTTCCATACTAAAACATTAAGCCTTTTTTTTATCATTTTGTCTTCTTCTTCTCTATTGAGCTTTAAACACACACAAACAAACAAATTTCTTCCATGGGTCAAACGCAATAAAAGTTGTTGGAGATTGAGTGTTTGTGGTGATGTTTTGTTTATAACGGAGTGTTTATAGACAAGCATGGAGGTTGAGAATGGGTGTTGTTCATACCCTGTTGTTCATACCCTGGCCCAATGATAAAGGCCCACGTCCAAATAGAAAGGCTTAATCCGAAGAATTAAGCCTAACTAAGCACCGACCTTCATATAAGAAGTCGGTGTTGACTACGACTTACTTCGAAGAAGTTGGACATGAGGTTAGCTGGCGGATAAACACTCATTTGAATGAGTAACCACCCCTAAAATCTCTCTAACCGCTTCATCAAGCCATATCTTAACCTCCCTAAGATAGAGGGGCGGTTAACACCCAAAAGATACGGCACTACTCCAACGGTGGTTATTGGCTCACCACTATAAATACACTGACACCCCTCAGGTATCTCTAAGCCCAATACTCTCTAGACCTGCTAACGCCCTTGCTAACTTAGGCATCGGAGTGTCTTTGCAGGTACCACCCCCCATTCACTCACGCACACAAGTCGGAAGGAGGCTCCAGCGTGCGAACCAGCTCGGAGACTACCATCCGCGGGCGATTGGGCCAACCAACGTCATCTATTCTGTTAATCTCCGGTTACCCACCGTAACATTGGCGCCGTTGCCGGGGACCCGAGAGATCATCCATCGATGGCGGACAGATCCCACGAAGAAGGCCATGTGGAGACAGACTCTGAGCAAGAGAATCTGGACACAGGCAATAACGATGTGGACCTCGCCCTCCACCAGGAAGTGGATAATCAGCATAGAGAAGGCACCTCCGGGGTAAAAAACCCGAAGGTAAACTCCTCAGAAGGGCGCGAGTCAGAGAAAGGAGGACCATCCCACGTAACTGAACTCATGGGGTTAATCCACAGCCGCCTGGAACAGTTAGAACAAGAGCGGGAGCGGAAAAAGGAAACCGAAAAGAGCCTAAAAGAGGAGATGGAACGACGAAAAGAGTTGGAAAGAAAACTCTTGAAATTAGAATCCACCCTCAAAGGTCGTAACTCCCGTGATGAACAAGAAGAACTGCCTTTAGGTGGGGAGGATCCTTTTAGCGAGGACATAATGAGAGCAAAGGTTCCGAGGAACTTTAAAAGCCCTGACATGGACCTCTACGATGGAACCACGGATCCAAAGCATCACCTGAGTAATTTCAAAAGTCGGATGTATCTAGCCGATGCTTCCGACGCTACGCGATGCAAAGCTTTTCCGACCACTCTATCAAAAGCAGCGATGAAGTGGTTCGACAGCCTCCCCCCGAGGTCGGTTACTAGCTTTGAAGACCTCTCAAGGAAGTTTTTGATGAGGTTCTCAATCCAGAAAGACAAAGTGAAACATGCACCGAGCCTCCTGGAAATAAAACAGGAGGTCGGAGAATCTTTACGAGCCTATATGGAAAGGTTAAACAAAGCATGTTTGGAGATTCAAGACCTGCCCACAGAGGCAGTCATAATGGGGTTAGTCAATGGACTCAGAGAAGGTCCCTTCTCACAGTCCATATCTAAAAGACACCCCGTTTCTCTAAGTGATGTACAAGAAAGAGCTGAAAAGTACATCAATATGGAGGAAAATTCCAAATTGAGAGACCTGAGCTGGCGACCTGGGGTCCCTCCCTTAACAAAAGAGAGGGAAAGGGAAACCAAGAAAAAGGAAGAACTCGGTCTCGAGAGGCCAAGGAAATATCACTCTTATACTCCCCTGAAAGTTTCTATAGTGGATGTATACAGAGAAATTTGCAACACTGAAAGACTGCCACCCCCTAGACCCATTAAAAATAAAAAAGGGGGGAGCCGCAGCGATTACTGTGAGTACCATAAAATATATGGTCACTCCACAAACGACTGCTACGATCTTAAAAATGTGATGGAAAAGCTGGCCAGAGAAGGTCGGCTTGATAGATATCTCATAGAAAGGTCGGACAGTCATGGAAAGAGAAAGCGAGATGATATGGATAGAAGAGACCCACCACCGCAGACTCCAGAAAGACATATCCATATGATCTCAGGAGGGTTTGCGGGAGGGGGACTCACCAAATCCTCTCGCAAAAGACATCTCAAAAGAGTCTACCAGGTCGGGGAGGAGTCACCCGACCTTCCTACCATTTCATTCACAAAAGAAGATGGGCAAGGAATAATCCCTGGACACGACGATCCAGTGGTAATAACTATGATCCTAGCAAATGCCCATCTCCACAGAACCCTAGTAGACCAAGGAAGCTCGGCAGACATTCTCTTTAAGCCTGCTTTCGACAAACTAGGGTTAGGTGAGAAAGAGTTGAGAGCCTACCCCGACACCCTATACGGATTAGGGGACACGCCAATAAAACCACTAGAATTTTTGCCCCTTCACACCACTTTTGGAAAAGGGGAAAAATCAAAGACTCTGAGCATAGACTTCATAGTCATCGACGTGGGGTCAGCATATAATGCTTTAATCGGCAGAGCTACCCTTAATCGGCTCGGAGCTGTGGTATCCACTCCCCACCTCTGCATGAAATTCCCGACCTCAGCGGGGATAGCAACGGTAAGGGGAGACCAAAAATTGGCAAGAAAATGTTACAATGAAAGCCTAAATCTGAGAGGAAAGAACAGAGAAGTTCACACAATAGAGCTCGGCGGCGCAAGGGCCAGATAAGAGTTGCGACCACAATCGGGAGGAAAAACCGAGGAGATACAGGTCGGCGAAGAGGAAGGGAAAAACACTTATATAGGAGCCGACCTAGAGGAAACTCTAAAACAAGGGTTGGCAAAACTCCTAAGAGATAATTCCGACCTCTTCGCCTGGAAGGCCTCTGACATGCCTGGGATTGACCCTGAGTTCATGTCCCATAAGCTCTCGGTTTATCCAGGGTCTCAACCCGTACAACAAAGAAGACGCAAGCTCGGTCCAAAACGAGCCCTAATAGTAGAAGAGCAAGTACAGGCGCTCCTGGAAGCCGGCTTTATCAGAGAGGTCAAGTACCCAACATGGCTAGCCAATGTAGTGCTAGTCAAAAAATAGAATGGCAAATGGAGAATGTGTGTCGGCTATACCGATTTAAATAAGGCATGTCCCAAGGACCCTTATCCCCTACCAAGTATTGATACCCTAGTGGATTCCAGCTCGGGGTACCAATACTTATCGTTCATGGACGCCTACTCGGGATATAATCAAATCCCGATGTATGAGCCAGACCAGGAGAAAACTTCATTCATCACACCTAGAGCCAACTTCTGCTACGTGGTCATGCCATTCGGATTGAAGAATGCAGGAGCCACATATCAAAGGTTGATGAATAAAGTATTTTCCCCCCACCTGGGGAACCTAATGGAAGTATACGTCGACGACATGCTAGTAAAAACCAAGAAGGAAGTCGACCTCTTGTCCGACCTCTCACAAGTTTTCGACACCATAAGGCTGCATGGGATGAGGCTAAATCCCGCAAAGTGCGCCTTCGCGGTGGAGGCAGGAAAATTTCTAGGGTTTATGCTGACACAAAGAGGGATTGAAGCCAATCCCGACAAGTGTAGAGCCGTCTTAGAAATGAAAAGCCCGACTTGTTTGAGAGAAGTCCAGCAGCTCAATGGCCGACTTGCAGCCCTCTCTAGATTTCTGGCGGGATCGGCGCTAAAATCCCTTCCACTATTTTCCTTATTAAGAAAGGGATGCCAGTTCAAATGGACTCCTGAATGCGAGGAGGCGTTCCAGGAGTTCAAAAAGTTTTTAAGCCAACCTCCTATCCTAACCCGACCAGTACCGGGGAAAGACCTCGTTCTGTACCTATCCGTAGCATACAGGGCTGTCTCGTCAGCCCTGATAAAAGAAGACGAGGTCGGACAACATCCAGTCTACTTTATCAGTAAAGTACTACAAGGCCCTGAACTAAGGTACCACAAACTAGAAAAGTTTGCCTACTCCTTAGTAATAGCCTCACGAAGGCTACGACCTTACTTTCAAGCTCACACAATACGAGTCCGTACGAACCAATCCATGAAGCAAATCCTCCAAAAGACGGATGTTGCAGAAAGAATGGTTCAATGGGCAATAGAACTTTCCGAGTTCGATTTGAGATATGAAACTCGGACAGCAATTAAAGCACAATGCCTCGCCGACTTCGTGGCGGAATACGCAGGGGATCAAGAGGAAAAACCGACTACATGGGAACTCTATGTAGACGGATCCTCCAACAAAACAGGAAGCGGTGCAGGTATAATATTGGTAGATGAAAGAGGAACCCAGATAGAGGTTTCCTTAAAATTTGAATTTCCGGCTTCAAATAATCAGGCAGAATATGAAGCCTTGATCGCCAGACTAAAGTTGGCAGAAGAAGTCAGTGCTACAAAGGTAAGGATATACAGCGACTCACAGGTGGTGACCTCCCAGATAAGTGGAGAATATCAGGCAAATGACCCAAACATGAAGAGGTACTTGGACAAAACTCTGGAACACCTCGGGCATTTTGCAGAAACCGAGGTTAAACACATAACTCGGGACTTAAACAGCAGAGCAGACGCCCTGTCCAAGTTAGCAAGTACCAAACCAGGAGGGAACAACAGAAGCCTGATTCAAGAAACCCTCCAAGAACCCTCCGTAGCAAAAACAGAAGACAAGCAAGAAGTACTTGAGGTAACAGGTTTAAACCTCGGATGGATGAACCCTCTAGTCGAATACATAAAATTCGACGTCCTCCCTAAGGAGGAGAAAGAAGCTAAAAAGATCCGAAGGGAAGCACAACACTACACCTTGGTAAGAAATGTCCTCTATAGAAGGAGGATATCAACGCCATTGTTAAAGTGCGTACCGACCTCAAAAACTCCCGAGGTATTGGAGGAAGTACATAGTGGGATCTGCGGAAATCATCTCGGAGCAAGGTCACTAGCCAGAAAAATAATCCCAGTTGGATTCTACTTGCCGACCTTGCAGAAAGATGCCACAGAATTTGTGAAAAAGTGTCAACCATGTCAGATACATGCGAATTTCCACGTGGCTCCACCAGAAGAGCTCATCAGTATCACTTCTCCATGGCCTTTTGCAAAATAGGGAATGGATTTGTTAGGTCCTTTTCCCCAAGCGCCAGGACAAGTCAAATACCTAATCGTGGGAATAGATTACTTCACAAAGTGGATAGAAGCAGAACCATTGGCCACCATCACCGCTCAAAGAAGTCGCAGGTTTCTCTACAAGAACATCATCACAAGATATGGGATACCTTATTCCATTACTACAGATAATGGAACCCAATTCACCGATGCTGCCTTCAGAAGCTTAGTAGCTAGTATGAAAATCAAACATCAGTTCACCTCGGTAGAGCACCCACAAGCCAATGGGCAAGCCGAGGCAGCCAACAAAGTCATACTGGCAGGGCTAAAGAAGAGACTACAGGAAGCAAAAGGAACTTGGGCTGAAGAGCTCCCTCAGGTGCTATGGGCTTATAGGACAACCCCCCAATCCGCCACGGGGGAAACACCTTTCCGACTAGTCTATGGCGTAGAAGCCATGATACCAATAGAAATCAATGAGCAAAGCCCAAGGGTAGTTCTCCATGACGAGGTCGGAAACGTACAGGGACACAAAGAGGAGCTCGACTTGCTCCCCGAAGTCCGAGAAGATGCCCAGATAAGAGAAGCAGACTTGAAACAAAGGATGACTACAAGGTACAACAAAAAAGTCATTCGAAGAACATTCGCCCCTGATGACTTGGTCTTAATCAGAAACGACATTGGAGTCAACAAATCAGGAGAAGGAAAGCTCGCCGCAAATTGGAAGGGACCATACACAGTCAATGAAGTTTTAGGAAAATGTTATTATAAAGTAACCGACCTGAACGGCACTGAATTACCAAGGTCGTGGCATGCTTGTAATATGAAAAGGTACTACAGTTAAAAGCGAACTCTACTCCCTGATGTACTCTTTTCCCAACTTCATGATTTTTTCCTAAAAGGGTTTTTTCTGAAGAAGGGTTTTTAACGAGGCATCATAGTAGAGGCTAAGGGAAGATAGGCTATAAAAACCCTTAGTAGCAAGAAGGTACCTCCCCAATAAATAAAGATCTTTTTCATCTACAATATCTCTTATAAAATCCTTTTTATTTTTTATAAGTCTTTCTACGAAACGCGCCGACTTAAGCTCGACAAAACGTGAAAATCCCATGAACCGACCTAGATGGTCGTCAGGATAAAACGACGAGGTACAAGTCGGTGTAAAGAGGTTATATGAGTTGAACGTGAAAACTCGGGGACAATCCGACTCGTAAGTCGAAATGAGAACCCGAGTAGAAAAGCTCGGAAATACTCCGACCCGTAAATCGGAGCGAAGAACCGAGTATAAGAGAAACGTATCGCAAAAATAACCTAAGTCACAAAAACTCGCTAAAACAAAGTCGAGTATAGGAGATAACAAAAAGAGATTGGAAAACCTAGGAAAAGTTTAAAGGCTGTCCCAAAAGTCCTTAAACAAGAAGCTCAGAAAAACAAACAAGCCAAAAGAAAAGGTTTTCAAGAAAAGATCAAGGGGACTTCAAAAAACCAAAAAGCATACACGCATAAGGTAATCTAAACCCTTATCCTAAAAGGGTATCCATTTTGTTAACTTAAAAACCCTCATCAAAAAAGGGTATTTTTTAAAATATTTTGTTTACGGCCTGGGGAGGCCAGAAGAAATTGTTCAAACCACACAACCAGTTATAAATAAATAAAGAGTTTAAAAATGGGGGGGGCCACAGGCCGGACCCCCAAATAGCCAAAGATCATTTTTTCACAACAGACGGATCGCCACCACCAGAATCGAGAGGAGCGCCACCAGAAGCATCCATGGGAGATGAAGAGATTGGAGGAGCTGCTGAAGAACTCGGAGCGTCTTTAGAACGAGGAGGAGACTCAATAATCCTCTGCCCCCGAGTCTTCAACTCTGACTCAGAAACGATTACGGGGACAGGAGGATCTACAATGGCATCGTCAATAACAACTTTGTCGGGATGTAAAGGAGAAAGATCCAAGTCGGGAGCAATAACTCTGACCTGCTCCAGGAAGATCCTCCAAGACTCCTCGGCACCATCGGCAATAGAGTCCTCCAACTCCTCATATGCTTTCCGAGAATTCAACAGGTCAGTCTTCACAGACACAAGATCTTTGAATAAGCTTTGATAGCTGGCCTGCGCTGTTTTCCTCAGATCCATCTCCATGTTGCATTGGGCCTGCAAAGCCTTCCCTTTCTCCCGGAGGGTATCTCTCTCCTCCCTCAGCTTGGCAATTTCCTTCCTCAACTCTCCCTCATGCTCTTGATATGCACGAAGCCTTCCTTCCAGCTCCTCGACCCTCGAGGTCATCCCTAAAGAGCTGAGAGGAGCCTTTTCGAAAATATCCAAGAGCTTGCCACAGACCCCCGCCGCTTTGAGACTCTCCTCGATCATAGTGGTAAGGTGGCTCCGAACAGACATATCATCCATGCCTATACGAGCATGAGGATAGATATTCTTTCAGACGAACGCAAGAGCATCCGCCTTAACCTCACCAGAAGAACCAGACTCTAAGGTCTTGCATTTCTTGGGATCAGGGGAAGGTCGGACGACGGGGGGCGGCTGGGAGGGAGCTGAAGAAGAAATCACCATGGGATTGGAAAGAGTCCCAACGTTCCGAGGAGGAGGAGGAGGAGAGATAACCCTGGCACCACCAGCCCGAGCGCGGGACTTAGCTTTAGCCTCCTGGACCCTCTGGAAAGATTCTTGAGCATTTGTCTTTGCCATTTCTAAAAAAGAAAACAATAGCTAAAGAATCAAACAAGTCGGGCTTTCATTTAACAAGTCGGAAATCTAACAGACAAGATAAAACTACCTAGCTGCGATTGGATAAAGGCTGGAGACCCTTGGAGAAACCTTTTAGTATCCAAATATGGGGCCCTCCCCCATACTTCTCGGAGGAACCCCACAACGGCAGCCTCTACTTCATCCAGGTCATCCAGACCATATTTCTCACAAGGGGAGGCCTCCAGCCAGTATAAAGGAAAGCGAGGAGAAGAATTATCATCCAGAAAAAAGGGGTGATGACCCTCTACAACTTGCACTTTGAAAAAGAAATTTTTAAAGTCATAAAAAGATTCGTCGAAAAGGGTAAAAATCCTCCGACCTTGTATGGCTCGGAAGGAAACCCATTGTTGTTTATTGTTCAGCCCACTAAAAGGCTTGGTCATATGAAAAAGATGGAAAAAGATTTTCAGAGAGGTCGGAAAATCCAGAGCATGGCTAATAAACTGATAAATTTTCAAGAAACCCCAAGAGTTGGGATGAAGCTGGGTAGGGGCAACCCGACAATGCTGCAAAACAGATATCTCAAAATCTGAAAAGGGTAGAAAGACGCCCAGACGGGTGATCATGCACTCATACATAAAGAAGAAATGGGGAGCCGTTTCGTTGGCTCTCCCATGACAAACTCGGTCCTCTGAACCAGGAACCAGCAATTCATACTTAGGCTCATCCTCGTCCGAAGTACAGAGCCGGTGGTGGGTGCGAAGATGAGTAATAAACTCCGCATCAACCAACGGCTCCTCCCCTAGAACAGTAACATCGACCCAATCTACGGAGGCCATTTTCTTTCTCTAAGAAAAAATGAAGAAACCTACAAAGGGAAAAAGAAAAGAAAAAATAAAAAACAAAGGTCTTTAGAAAGGAGAAAAAGGAACCAAGCAAAAGTCCACAAACCTATTTCTCTACAAAGTAAAGTCATACAAAAAGTGCGAAGAAGGAAAAAGAAGCTAACCACTTTCTGAAAATGAAGGTTGGAAGAAGCAGAAGTCTCCGGAGCACGAGAACACAGTACAAATAAATGCAGCACGAACAAAGAAAGAAGAAGTTTGAAAGATTGCAGAAACGGAAAAATGAAAGAGAGGGAAAGTATTTATAAACATGCTAAGGGGCATAATGGTAAAAACGGAGTAGTCATTAATGAGAGTGCACCGTTATCAAAGCTATCAATCCCTAAATGCATCCCTAACGGACACGACGCTTGAATAGACGTAACTGTCAGAAACAAAAGGTCACAAAAATCACGTCGGTTTAAAAACCCGTGTTTCCTCCAAGAAAGTTGGCTACGAATCCGAGTTGAATACTTGAACCCAAAGCTCTAAAGAGATCTTGGGCTCAAGTAGGGGCACTGTTCATACCCTGGCCCAATGATAAAGGCCCAGGTCCAAATAGAAAGGCTTAATCCGAAGAATTAAGCCTAACTAAGCACCGACCTTCATATAAGAAGTCGGTGTTGACTACGACTTACTTCGAAGAAGTCGGAGATGAGGTTAGCTGGCGGATAAACACTCATTTGAATGAGTAACCGCCCCTAAAATCTCTCTAACCGCTTCATCAAGCCATATCTTAACCTCCCTAAGATAGAGGGGCGGTTAACACCCAAAAGATACGGCACTACTCCAACGGTGGTTATTGGCTCACCACTATAAATACACTGACACCCCTCAGGTATCTCTATGCCCAATACTCTCTAGACCTGCTAACGCCCTTGCTAACTTAGGCATCGGAGTGTCTTTGCAGGTACCACCCCCCATTCTCTCACGCACACAAGTCGGAAGGAGGCTCCAGCGTGCGAACCAGCTCGGAGACTACCATCCGCGGGCGATTGGGCCAACCAACGTCATCTATTCTGTTAATCTCCGGTTACCCACCGTAACAGGTATAAAGGTTCTTCGTTTACTCGACAAAATTAATGACGAAAAAATTTATTTTTTTTAATGATATTTTGGCAATCTATATATGTTATTGGATTAACCTTTGTTTTGTTCAATTTTATTCTGATTTTTTTGAACCTAAGTCTCTATTAGGATTTGGTTTGGTTCTTCTTTTGCTGAGTATAAAGATTTCTATTTATACTTTTATTTTTTTATACTTGATCACTGAGATATTTCTAAAAATTTATGTGTAGTCTAATGATGGGTAGAATATTATTTTTTTTGGTTGTCTACTTAGCATTTTATTTAGGATATCTATAAATTGTCAATCATGCAGATGGAGATATTGATTGTTCATCATAAAAAAAAAAAAACTTGAAAAGATGAAAATGGGACTACAATTTATTCATTTTCAAAATTCTTTACCAATGGGTAGACTTCTTGCAATCAAAGTCTACTATCACAAATAAAGTTTTTTTTTTCCTAGTTATGGATGCAAATAGAGTGTCAATTTTTTTTATGATAGAATAATAGAGTGTCAATTTAAACATGCAAACATTGAGCCATATCTCACTAACTCGGACAAATAATGGGACTAAGTTGAAGAAAAGTTACATACCTAGTCACCTACTAAATTGGACCTGAATATTAGATAAACTAAAAAGTTCCGTCAAGCTTCATACGCTAGAAACTTGAAATAATTCTATTAAATACTGCAATTCCCCCCTCCAGGGATGAACCAGAGGCTAGTTATGAGTGATGATATGGGGGTTGCTATCCCTCCAGTTACTGTTTAGCACTTTAGCTTAGGTTTCTGTTTGGGCCTTAGGGCCCTTTGTAAACCCAAAAAAAATTCGAATGCAAACAGTTTATACAGACTCTGAATCATTCTTGATTCTTCAGTTGCTATAATTTTAAGGCCAAGCCCAGCCTTGGCATATAAATTGGATTTTACTTGTAGCCGTTTTATCATTTTAATACCGTCCCATTGATTTATTAATTTCAATTAGTTATGACATAGTATTAGCCCATTGTTAAAGAAAAAAAATTGGGACTTCTTTTAAATTGTTCAATTAAAAAATAACATAAACTTTAAAACCATACCAGCACAGAAATTTCCTACGAGTGGAAGATTTTTTTTTTCTTTCTTCTGTAGAAGATTCAAGACTTTCTCAATATATCAGCAGCTATAGTAATGATGTTTACATAGTTAGCATTTTGATCAAAACTCATCATGTTATCCCATTTTTCCTCTCATTTTTTTCTCTCTCCATAAACCACTCTGTGAAACCTACCTCAAATTTCACTATAATTTGTAGACGGAAAATAGTGTAGTGTCTTTCGTTGGTTGAGGTGGAGAAGGAGAAGCATTGGCATGGTCATGAAATACTACAATGGCTTCAGATGTGTGAAGAACTTGGGTTCTAGAATGTTGTTCTAGTTGGCGTGACAACCTTTGGGCACGAACTGCTATGAGGTATAAGGCAGAAGCTAAGGAAACTGTGGTCAAAGCAAAGACAGCAGCACAAGAGAACAAGCCTCTTCTGATGACGTGGCATGTGTGTCTTGGCTTTGACCAATTCTTGAGATGCCCTGATTCTACACTCACTCCTGCTAGCAGCAGAATCTCCCCAATCGCAAAACATATCCTATATCCAACATAACAACATATGCAATCTGACACGTGTTAGGTTTCATGTTGTTTTCACTGATGCAACAACCTAAGTAGAGTGCTTCATTTCATTCAGAATTTAAAGTTTATGCTGTACACTAAAAATTAATAATTAATTGTATATCATATGTTATTTATTTATTTGTAATTATATCTATATCTTTTATAATTAATATATATAATTATTTTATATTAGCAATATATTAAAATTAAATTCTTTAATATATATGCATATATGATATTTGCATTATAATTATTTAATTTTGGAATTATTGCACCATATGCAAAATCATTATCAGCATTTATTCCTTCTTATCTTTTTAGTAAATGTGCTTTAATTTTCTCCAATAATCCCACATACTTCCTTCTCTCCGCTTCTACTATTCTAGTTCCATTATTACTTTCAACCATAAATTTAAGGTTTAGTTATTTAATTGAAGTCTGGTTTAATTTGAATATGATTTTCTAAATTTCTAAAGTTTACTAGAAATGAACATTAAAGCACGAAAGGAAGAAGGAAAGAGTGTTACCAGGTAGCGATGAAGAAAAATCCAGCATGGGAGGCTAAGGAGTTGGCAGAAGGGGATTCAGGATCCAAGTGAAGTAAGGTTGGAGATGATTTACTAACTGCGATTAAGAGATAAGTATGCTCCATAACCATGGCGATTGCTAGCACAACAAAAGCACAAGCAGCACATACCAATGGCGTTTTCCCGCTACTTCTGTATACACATTCTGTTTTTCTTGTGTTCATCCATGTCACCTGCCATATCATTAATTATATATTAATTAAGAGATTTGAGTAATTAATATGATTATTATTATTATGTACCTGAGAACGTGTGGCTTCTGCTATGAGGCAGAGAGTGAAGGAGGAGAGTCCCAATAGGATTGTGACAAGTACGAGGAACACACCAGTTTTGCTGCTCATCAAACATGTCTTCCCTGTGTTTGGTTCGAGATCAGCATGTGTAACTGCCATTCTTGAATTGAATTGTGTCTTACAAGAGATGGATTTGTATGAAGGAAGAAGAATTGCTTGGAGCAAAGGTTACTTGAAGCTTGATGAAGCCCCAAGATTCCCAATATAATGTCATATGTGTGTGGATTTTAATACGAATTAGCATTCACACTCATCACACATGCCAATTTTTTTTCTTAATTAATAAATAAAGCCAGACTCATGACTCATCATTCAACAACCACGTCCTCAACCTCTTATGCCTCTCCTCAATTCATCAGTTAATTCGGTTTTCTCTTTCTCATGGTCAATGAGCCACAATCGTTATATATAATACAACATTCTAAGAACAGAATCGGTTCTCAAACTAGCAGAAATTCATATGGAGTTCTCTTCGTGTCTGAAGTTAATAGTTGAAAATCATTAAATGATAATTTATTTAAGAGTAAAGTATTAAATTGGTCCGTTTTAGGTGTAATTTTGTTTTACTCTTTAAGATTTAGAATATTCTATTTAAATCCAAAAATTTTTTATTTTAGTTTCAATATAGTCCTACCGTAAAGTCAAAGTTAAATAATTAACAACATGTCCTATATGACAGCAGTACAAGAACAAAGTCAATAATTTGAAGAATAAGTACAAGTTCTAAAGGCACACAATCAACCGTGATGCATCAATACATTTATTTATCATTCCCCTTAGTTTTACAGAAAATATTTCATTTAAATTGTAAATAAAATAATAAATAAATGTATTGATACATACCTCTAAAACTTTTATTTATTCTCCAAATTATCGTTTTTGTTCTTCTACTGTTATCTTCCATTAATTATTTAATTTTGACCTCAATTACATGTGAAATTTAGTTAAAATAATATATTTTATTTTTCAAATTTCTTTATTTTATTATTTAAAAAATCAAATAACTTAAACCAATTTATCAATTTAAATCGATTAGTGATATTTTTCAATTAATCTAATTGAACTGAACGATTGGATCTGATTTTAATAATTATTAATTACAGTTATTTAAAATTTTTTGGTTAAAAAATTCTTTACCTATACTTTTTTTGTAACTTCGAATGTCTATGAATTCTAATAAGATTAAACACATAATATTCTCCCTATTTAGACAGGAAATGAAAAACAAAAGTTGTGAACAGCGTAAGAGAATGTTTGATGAACAAACAGAGGAGAAAAAGAAAGGCAAGGCAAGCGTGGGTCAAAGTTGTACTCCCTTACTATTCAGATTTGAAGCAAATTAAATATAACACCAATTTCCTTATTCTACTTGAACTTACAACCTCAACAATATTCTTTTTTAAGTGCTGGCTGGGCATAACTATAAAAGTCTTTTTTTATTTCTCTCTTTTGAAGAAAAAAAAAATGACTTTTATGAGGTGGAAATTGCTGATAAGCTTCGAAAAGTGATGATAATAGATGCCAAACTATATGGAATTGACAAATAGCAATGTGAAGTCGGTAGCATTGGTGCTACTCCAAGAATAATATATAACTTCTGCCAAATCGAATAAAAACAAATTCATATCCACCACTCTAACCACTATGTAATCTTTTATTATGCTTTTTATTATCATCATCATCATCACATTATTATTATGGTAATGTTTGGAGTATTTTTTACTTTCATGATAAATAATGGAAACTTAATAACTTGTTCAGCTATAAGACTACGTCAGAAAAAGTATCAACAAAAATATTCTAATAGTTAAGTTGGTTCATGTATCTTGTCACTATAATAACCAAACTTATACCTATAGCATTTTCTTCTCCTTTTGCTTGAATAATGATTTTTCTTTTTGTTATATCCGTTATATGTATTTTAACCTTTACGGTCTCAAAATAAATTTTATATGATGATTTCAGGGTATCAATTCAAAACTTCAAAGAATTCGAAATTCCTTGGATCTTGAATCTTTTTTCTCTATAGGCCCGTTTTTTCATAATAGCATTTTTGGATCTTATGTCGTGTTCTTGTGAACTTTGATTTAATGCAGAATAAGTAATTTAACAATTCTACAATTTTTTTTAACTCAAAGGTTATATAAACAAAAATGGTTACCTAACTAAACTTGATTCACGGTTTTCATGTAGCTACTTAAAAATTAAGTGTTTGTTTGGACGTCATTATTTTGATAAAAAAAGATATTTTTTAATGAAAAAAGATTTTTTTTTATTTTTTAGCGTATTTGGCAAATTTCTAGTAGTAAAAATAAAAGCACTAAAAAAAAATATTTTTTGAGAAGCTGTCATTTACATCTTTGTTTTAAAATTTTTTTTTCCTTAAAAAAAAAGATGTTTTTCATGTGATAAATAAAAAAAGTACTTTTATATTGTTATACCTAAATATAATTGATAGATAAAAAAATCTTTTTGTATGAGATATCTAAACATAAAATTACTTTTACTTTTTCATAAAATCTTTTAAAAAAAATAACTAAAAAAAAATCTTTTCTTAGAAGCTCAGCGAAACAAACCCTAAATCAACTATTTAGGTTTCCTTAATATGTAAAACAGCATTAACATATTCCACAGATAATATGAACATTAATTATATCACAAGTGATTCTTTCTGGTTTCTGCACCCCAGATAATCTTGCTGCTTGATCTTGATCTTAATCTTATAGCATCTTGTTTAGATATATATATAAGAAAACCACTTTAAATATAGACACCTACCATGCTATAAATTACCAAGCATTCTTTGACACTGATCTCAGCATCATATATAGCAATAATGTTGAGCATCTTGGCTCTGCATCTTCAAAAACTGAGAACCATGGCTAGTTCAAGGGAACCTGAGAGCTACAACCAAGGAACATCGTTCGAAGAAATAAATAAATCCAATATGGAGATAGAACTGGAAAGGAGAGCTGTCTTGAGATCACATCTATGCTGCAATAATGGCAGAAAGAAAACGGCACATAGCAGCAGTGTCAAGTTGCTGCCAAAGTGCCAGGCAGACTAAGTTTCACTAGCAGAGGATTTTTCCCAATAAACCAATCTGTAGGTGATACTTGCTTTAAATATACGTGATATAAAATGTTAAAGTATTATATATAAGTGATTCGTTTATATTTTTAGAATGTTCATTTGATGTATTTTGATTTTGTTTATTTAGTTATTAAATTGGACTATATGTTTATTTAGAAGAGATTCTAATAGCCGTTGGGTGATAAATTGTTCGGATAGTATTTTTTTTAGTCTATTTTTAGATGTGAGTTATTAGCTGTTTGGAGAGAATTTATTCTAGTTTAGAAATGTGACATTAAATATATTATCTGTGAAATTGACTGTTTGGATATCTTGCATCTTTTGTATTATAATTTTTATGGTGGCATGTCTGATATTTCTGATCTAGTTGCTAAGATTAAAGAATTCCTGGCCAAACGATGGGTCGTCCATTTTGAATGGGTTGGTTGTGAAGCAAACAAAGCTGTAAATCGGTTAGCGCATTATGAAAGTTTGGTTTACTAGAATTATGTCATTTGAAATTCTCCTAATAAAGATCTTGAGCAAATTATTTACTCCGACTCAATTCAGTTAGTTTGCTTTGTTTTCTTATTTTGTTTAGACACAAAAAAAAAGTAGACTTTATGTTGGTTAGTTTAACTTTTTTTTTATTTTGATTTAATAAGAAGTTATAAATGCTTCTTAAATTATTGTAGTTGGATATAGAGTAATTTAAAAATTTAAAATTTTTTTAGTCAATGTGATAGTATAATACATTTACACAATAGTGCAATCACATCAGTTTATTAGGATGATTATTAACTAATTAACATAAAAAATAATTATTTTTATTAATGTATTATTCCATTTTTTTTTTGGTTTAGAAACGGGGTAAAGAAATCCAAAAGAAGAGAGTCCTAGTTACAAACTAAACGGGACAAAGCTACCTCTTGTTCATCATCAGACAAAAAAGCTACTACCTCATAATGTATTATTAATGTATTATTCCATAATTAGATGCAGTGGAGTATTTTTTATTTTTTGGGTAAACCGTATAAGATTATTTTAATGGAAACCCGAACATAAAGGGCCCAAAGTGTATAACCAATGAAACATAATGGGCCAAAGCAACCCAAGTTATTCTTTCCGGGGAAAAAATAATGGGATGACGTGGCAGTCAACGATAGGCGCGTCAATCAACGAAACACATTGCGGTGCAATCTGGTCTCGTTGGACCACTTTGCCTTGTTTGGCAATTTGAATTTTGAAATGTAATCCCTCTCCACAACCAACCATACAATACAATAGAGACGTTATGAAACTCCTTTCATTCTCTCAATTTAATTAATTATGCCTATGCCAATGCCAAATTCCCAATACATTATTTTTCTTTTCCTAATTCCTACACCAAAACAAAACAAATAATTTATTTATTTATTTATCTATTTTTCAAAAATTATTGTACTTGTACCCTTCCCCAACGTTAAACTACACCTTCTCTGTCTCTCCCTTCACAATTCACAATCACATTCACACACTCCCTTCTTCTTCACCTCAAAAATCAATTCATTCATTTTTCTCATGAATGAACTAATTAATTAGTTTTTCCTTTTCACCTTCGAAATCTCTTTGCTGTTCTGGTGGTGGACGCTGCTTCAGGAACCAATGCTTTGCTGATTCATCTCTTGCCTTATTTGTAAGCTCTTGCATCAATGCCACTTTAAAGTTTGATTCTTTCCTTTAATGGGACCTTACTCCTTACACTTTATTTTACCTCAAATTCAGGTTAGGTTCTGCAGATTTTCCTATTTGATCAGCTGAATTAAGTAACCAATGTGTATTTCTATTGATTAGTGGCTTAGTGATAAGTTATCATCAGTTCATAAATCAGAAGCACTAGGATTCAGGATCAATGTGAGAATTTTGTTTCTGGTGTTGTGTCAGTTAATCCAAGCCAAGAGGTTGGAGGTTTAGTGAAAAGCAGATTTTGATCTATAAAGTGAATTTGCCTTGACCTTAGTTCAGTCCAATTGTATCTTTATTTAGAGATGCATTGAATAATCTTATGGAAAAGTTGTCGACTGTGTTTTATATGCAGTAATGCTGCAATGCAATGTTTTGGTTTAGGTTGCATTAGCTCCTAAATCATAATAAATAGTTATGTTCCTTTGTTTTCTGCTATGAATTAGGATTCAAATTCAAAATTCAAACATGCTTTCTTTGTGCTTCTTTAGATGGATTGTTGATTATTATTCTTCTTGCCTGATCAATGATGTTCAATTGTTCATCTTTGTTGATCTAATATGTCCTGAAGGTCAATTGGATTTGGCTTTGAAAATGGGAGTTGAAAAAGAAGGGACAAAAAGTGAAGGTGGGTATGTTGGTGGTCTTTTGCGGTTATTCGACTGGACCTCGAAATCACGGAAGAAGTTATTTGCAACCAAGTCAGATTTGCCAGGTACTTGTCTGTTTATATTGAATACGAATACAAACGAGTGTTTATGTCTCGTGTCAATTATTGTCTAATTCACTTTTATCTTGGTATCCTTTTCTTTTATCATCTGCAGGATCTTTGAAACAGAGAAGAAAAATTGATGGCAACTTGTCAATGATGCAGCCCTATCTGGTGGGAGTATCACTATCACTATCACTTGTTTTCTCAGTATTTATATTTTGTTATGGAAGAAATTGATAGTTGTTTGCTTGATTATTCCAGGCTGATGAAGATGAGATTGGAGTAGGAGCAAGCATTAGAAGTAGTGATCACAGTTATGCTTCATCCGTTACAGATGACGACATGTGCGGAACAAGGGCACCTAGTGTGGTTGCTAGGCTTATGGGATTGGATTCCTTGCCCTCTTCCAGTTTTCATGATCCATATTCTTCCCCATATTTTGATAGCCGATCTCTTCAAGATGTCCAGTACTGGAGGACTAATCTCAATCATCAGCATGGCCATCAGAACCTGTATTCCGGGAAGTTGGTTGAAAAGGTTGAGGGCTCTTCTAGAAACTTCATTGAGCCAAAGCCTCAGAACAACCTTAGCAGACCAATTGAGAAGTTTCAAAGTGAGGTAATGCCTCCCAAAGCGGCTAAAACAATTCCTGTCACACACCATAAACTTTTGTCCCCTATTAAGAGTCCTGGCTTTATTCCAACAAATAATGCTGCTTATATAATGGAGGCTGCTGCAAGAATTATTGAACCTAGCCCCCAAGCTACTACAAAGGCTAGAGCACACCTTGCATCATCATCATCAGTATCATTGAGAGTAAGAGATCTTAAAGAAAAAGCAGAGGCTTCACAGAAAGGTCCTCTAGTTGGGTCAGCTTCAATGCCCCCTAGAATTAGAGATCTCAAAGAAAAAGGGGAAGTTTCTCATAGAACTAGCAGGATTTCTGAACCTTCTCAGAGGTCAGTTGAATCTAATTCTGTCAAGTATCTAAAGAGACAATCTTTGAACAAAAGCTGGAATGGGTCCGTGGATGCTTCCACCCGATCTTCTACCGAAGCAAAAGAAGATTCATCTGTGAAGAATGCAGGGAAGTCTATTTCCCTTGCCATCCAAGCAAAAGTGAATGTTCAAAGAAGAGAAGGCTTGAACTCAAGTGGTGGAAGAAGTTTGGTGGATCAGAAAGAAGATTCTGATGCTAAAACTCACCAGCCTCTCAGGGCAAATGTTCAAAAAGGTTTGCATAAGAAGCCCTCTGGTCAGAACGCTTCTGGTGTTCTCAAGCAGAATAGTCTGAAACAAAATCATTCAATTGAGAAAGACAAACAACCATCAAAGCAAATAGTTTCAAATTCACACCGTAGAAAATCTCTGATGGGGGACTCCGGGTGTCATAGAAGCTCTAGTAGTAAAACACCTGCAAAATCTAAAGTTGGTTCCAAAAAATCGGCCACACAGCTGACAGATAGTGAAAAGGAAGTTTTGTATACCCACACAAACAATTTCCCAAGAAAGAAGAGGTCCACAGATAGGGACTGGAATGATAGGGTTGTTGATAATTTGTTTATTGATAAAACTCAGAGGCCTGCTCAGTCTAGTCTAGTAAGTAATAAGCGCCATAGTGATGATGAAGTAAAAAAGAAAGACATGGATGTAGTTTCCTTCACCTTCACCACGCCGTTGGCGAGAAACAATTCCAGTTTTGAGACATCTGGAAAATCTGGCATGAAAACTGGTGTACTTCCCTTTGACCATCACATCAAAAGAGTGCTGCTTGACACAGACAATGCAAGGTCTCCCGTTGGATACAATGTGATTGGTGGTGATGCATTAGGCATTCTTTTGGAACAGAAGTTGAGGGAATTGACAAATGGACTTGAGTACTCTTGTGATGACTCTTCTAAAGTGAGGCCATCATCTAGTACAGGACCACAATCAAAAGATGTGGTGACCACGCCCGATTCAGTTAACTTCGTTCCACAGTTGCAACTGAAGAGGGACCAGGACCTGCTTTTAGCTGATAAGTTATGCGGAAGCCTTGATTCTGCAGTTTCCTTCACAGGTCTTCCTGAATTATCATCCAAACATAGACTATGGGTATGTTACAATATTAACTCTTGTTGGCTTGTTTTGTTTCCCCTTTCAAGCATGCATGAACAATATCAGCAGCATAGTTATGTTTCTAAGCATAGTATTTATTACCTCCGATTTCCCAAAAAGAGAAAGGCTAACACAGGGGTAGTAACGTCTTGCTATGTTGCTTTGCTGTATAGAGTTGTGTTACTTGTTTAAACCAAATCTGTCTGAATGACATTTGTTAATGTGAAAATGAAACTGGGTAGTTGACATTACAAGTGATTACCCTACCGTTGAAATTAGGAGGTACGATTGCAATTCTGCATATATTCCCTGTTATGCTTTCAATATTGAATGGTAACTAACTTAAAATATCAGCAGGGTGATAAGATGGAAGAGTGCAAGAGCAATCTTGTAGAACCACAGTCATTCAATTGTCGATTGCCAAGTCCAATCTCTGTTCTTGAGCCTTCATTTTCAGCAGAAACCTTTGAATCTTCATTCAGCACCGATGCTACTAGCACAGAAGGTAACAGCAGCACTATCTATGTTCATCATGCCTAAAAATAGCCAACATATTCCCTCTTTCATAATCTGTTATTTTGCGATTCCAGAGTGCTAATCTTGACTCTATCTATTTCAGGTAGCAAGTTGAGCTTATCTGCTCAAGCACAGGAAGTTCATGGTTTGAATTTCTCAGGGAAGTTCTATTCTGCAGAAGCTGATACAGAGTTGTGTGATTCAGCTTGTTCAACATCAACCAGGACCATGATGGTAAATAAGGAGCACACAAGCACAAGTGCATTATCAACCACATGGGAGTTGGATTATGTAAAAGAGATATTATGCAATGTTGAACAAATGTACATGGACTTCGCTTCCGGCCAAGCTCACAAAATTGTGAACCCTCATCTATTCAACCAGTTGGAAAGCCAGAGAGAAGCAGGGTATGAGAGTGATGGTGGAGAATGTAGGATAAGGAGGAAAGTGATATTTGATTGTGTGAGTGAATATTTGGACTTAAGATGCAGGCGTTGTGTTAATGGTGGATATGAAATGTGGGCCAAAGGGACTGAAATGGTGAGAAGAAATGAATGGTTGGCAAAGGAAGTGTACAAGGAAATTTCAAGCTGGAGAGGGATGGGAGATTCCATGGTGGATGAGCTTGTGGACAAGGATATGAGCCATCAATTTGGAAGATGGCTAGATTTTGAGGTTGATGCATTTGAACTTGGTGCAGAGGTTGAGGATCAGATACTGAATTCCTTGCTTGATGATGTTGTTGCTGATATCTTGCAATTATAACCCCTGATCTTTTTAGTGGCCATGAAATTATTGTTTTTATTATCTGAAATTCTGAGTTATTATTGGTTCATTCATGGAAATAGCAAGTTCTTCATTTTGTTCAATCTTGGTTTCGTTCATGACACACCACATCATAGCATGGTACAAAAGTTTATTATGGTGAAGTTGAACATTTATTATGTCTTATTAAAACTTGCGGCTTAATAGGTACCTATTTCATCTTTTTGGCTAGTTATTAAAAGATAGTAATAACATTTAAATCATTCTATTTTAAATTAAAGATTGAACCTGTTTTAAAAAATTTGTGTGTAAAGTAGTATTATCACAGGGATATTATGAGCAATAAATATTATGACCAAATGAAAATTAAAGTGGTTCAACTACTTTATATAGGATTATAGGAATATAGATTATGATAATTAATTAATCACAAAGGGAGGGATAGATAAAGAATTTGGGTATGAGACTAAAATGATACTTGAATTCTTTTCGGTTTTATTGTTTGGTGACTCTTGAATATAGGGTAGGGAGAATATAGGGTAGGAAAAATCAAGATTTTAAGTGAAATCGAAAAAGTAAATAAAAAACGTAAAACGTAAAATTTTAACAAGATTTAAATCGTAAAATCATCCGACTTACTGTAAATTTTGTAAAATGGATAAACTCATTTAAAATTGTAATATCGAAAGATTTTAAAAGTTAAATCGAGATTCTAACTACTATGAATATAACATCAACTAAACTAATAAACTGTAACCGTTTTTGTTTTTGTTGCATTTACACAATTCCAGTTCTTAAATAAATAAAAAGGGATAAAATTAAATTCCAATTCCCTTATACTATTCAGACTTAGACATTGGTCATAGGTCGCTCTCATAAAAACCGAAGACAATAGAAAACACCCCTTAATTATGTCTCATATTATAACAGCTTTCTAAACAAGAAACCTTAGCATCATTTGTGGAACATATATAACACACTAATACATGCATGCATACATAATACACCTTTATTGACTTCTTGACGACAAAATGATTACATGAATGACCATGAAAGTAATGTTTAGGTAAATACAATTTTTACCTACCCCATAAGGTAGTAGGGATCTGATCTTGTTCAAAAAGGTCCCATTGATTATTATTATAGGATTGAGCACTGCCTCTTGCCAAATGGATATCATGATGATGATGCCAATCATACACAGAACTCACAGAAGAAGAAGAAGAAGAACTTGGAGCTGGAGGTGTAGTAGCACTAGTAGTGTTCCAATCACTAACACTCTTGTTCTCCTCTTCATCATTTTCATTATTATTATCACCATAGTTTACAAGCATACCACCCTCAAACATGTAACTAAGTTTCATTATTTCATCATCTAACCATTCATATGCTCCCAACTCCTCATCATTAAAAGCTTCATGATCAGCATGATCAGCATTATTCTTTTGAATGGTTGGTTGTTGAAGCATTATCACCTCTTTTGTGTCCCTTAATTCTAAGTTCTTATTAGGTGCAGTAGATCGAGTAGGTGCTCTTCTCTTGGAAGCTTTTAATGCAGCAATGTCAATGGTGGGAGGGAAGGAGGAATAATCATTCAAAGATTTCATGAAGCAATAAATTTTCCTCCTGAGATGAGAGTTCCAATAGTTCTTTATCTCGTTGTCTGTTCTTCCTGGTAAATGCCCTGCTATCACTGACCACCTACAATTATTACATATACCAAACAAAACATCATCAAAATAGAATTAACTATTTCCCACTCAGATACAAGAAACTACTTTGGTAAATTATGATTTATTCATTTCTTTACAGCTATAAACACATGCTAATTTTCATACCCTCCTGCATTAACATTAGCTTATGGTGGTTGGTTATTAACTTATTATTAGAACTTACAACTGAGAAAATTTTAACTTTGTAAAAATTATCATTTTATTTTCAGTTTTGATTAATTTAATGTTTCATATTAGTCTTAGCTAGGAATATAATTGATGCTTCTTTTCCACCATATCAGATTCCTTCTATATGTGTAGTGCTAGCTTCTATGGATTCACTCAAAGCTAGCTAATTAAGCATATCACTATTATTTATGATAGTAATTTTTCATGCATGTTTTGAACAGCAATGATAATATAAAATAATTAAGGAAAGGGAATAGAAAACTAGTAGAAGTAGTATTGTAATTAAAGGGCGAAAATTCACAAACATTTATCTTTAGGTATTAAATAACAATTTAATTAAACATATCAACTTGTGATTAGAGAGAGGCAGCATATATTTATATATATACCTATTACCAAGAACAGCATGCAACTTGACAATGATCTCTTCCTCTTGGGGAGTGATGTTGCCTCTCTTGACATCTGATCTGAGGTAGTTTATCCATCTGAGTCTGCAACTCTTACCACACCTTAAGAGTCCAGCATTCTTGGGCAACGACCTCCATGAACCCTCCCCATGTTCTTCTATGTATTGAGTCAATATCCTATCTTCTTCAGCTGTCCATCTTCCTCTCTTCAACCCCACTTTCTCACAGCATGGAGCTCTTCCCATCGTTGATGATGATATGCTAACAACACCTACTAATAAAGTGATGTTAATAGTTGCTCTTGCTTCATGCAAATGGAATGGAACTATATATATATATGCATAGTGTGAGCTACTAGCTACAATGTTGACGTTTCTACTTTGGTAAGTAGGTAAGTAAGTTACATAATAACTCAGAAGGATGAATAATATAATGCAAGTGCTACAGTAGTACAGTGTCTTAGGTTGAATTTGTCAGAGAGATGCATAACAAATGATGATAGAGTTTGTTTCAAGCAATGTAGTAAGTAAGTAAGTAAGTAAGTAAGTAATGTAACGTTTTTCATTTTCATGAGAGGATTGGGTTACTAAACTACTTACTACTACTACTACTACTACTAGTATAGCCAGTTTGCCACCACAAGATCAACTTATAAAAACCGTATATGTTACGGTTATATATTTATTATTACCCCCTAGAGGCCCTCCTCCTTGTCAGAGTAATAAATGGGGTTTCAATATTCAATTCATTCAACGCACATACATATATCAAACCTACTATATATGTTTATGACTTGAATACTATACAGTATACACACACATACATACACCTTCTTTGTCTGCTTATTTTATATACATGTCCAACTTTTCTGGTTTCTCTCAAGTACATTAATATTTGTTATGATCAATACAATTTACAATTTAGAACGAAATAATATAGTGTTCATTTTGAACTTAATTAAATAAAGGTTAGAACTTAGAAGATGCTTGCATGTATGATTATTCATACACAGATACTACGTATGTGTTTGAAATCACTTATCATGATACCATGTCTTAGTCCAAACTTGTTAGTCAGGAATGAATATAGTAATATTCGTGAAAACTCAGGTGCAGTTAATTTAACGTGAAGTTGATAATTGAGAACTGTTAAATGAAAATTTAGTCAAATCAATCAAGTCATTTAACTGCTCTCAACTATCAATTTTACGTGAAGTTGACTGCACTAAGTTTTCATAAGTAATGTTTAAGCATGACATTGTTGTGTTGAATAATGATGATAGAAAATGCTTTTTTTGAACTAGAAAATGATCGCAATTACATGCTATATTGAATTCTTGTCGAGTCTTTACACTCTAGGTAATAGTTAGCATCAAACGATTGTTTTTCCCTCTAAGATTTTATTGTTCGTTCCTTGTAAGATTCGCTGCAGAGGAATAGATACATTCCTCTGACATATTTGTCGGAAATAATTAACTACTGAAATGAATTACCTATAGACAAAGCTGGAAAAAAAATTGAAAATAGGACCCTTCCTTCAATAGGTCCACTTCTTTTAAACTTCCATTCTGATTTATAGTTTACGTTCATAATTTAAAGTTATGAATTGATGTTATTAGATCACAAGATAAATTAATTTCTACCCAATATGGTATTTAAAATAAAATAGGATTTGTAGTAAAAGTTATGAATTTACTTCACTCTTACTAGTCTAATATTTTTCATGAGTACGTATTTTAGATTGAAGGCAGTGCGAAATGTTTAAAGTGAACAAGTTTCTTGGTGAAAGTGTCAACATCAATAACATTTTGTTCGTGGCAAGTACATTTAATTATATATGGTGAGGGATATGGTTGTGAATTGTGGTATTGCCCTTTTGATTCTCTAAAGAATTTCGGTGTGTAACTGTGTATGTTTATCTTTCAGAGTTCAGAGACTCTAGAGTCTAGTCAACATTGAGTAACAGAAGCGTATACAACTAAGTAAGAAAGGATTTAATATTAATCTGAGAAGGAACCGTGTGACATGTATTCCAATTCCAGTGAGTAGTAGTGACCCTACAACCACTCTGTCGTAGTAATTGCTGTGAGATAAGTTATTTATTTATTTTTATATTAGGTAACACAACAACACAAGTGGAGGAGGAGACAACCGACCACTTGTTATTTACTATTTAGTTGTGGAGTCGTTGCAAGTAGTAAGGTTACTATCATTCTTTGAATCTTCATCCCTTGCATTGGGTCAGTTTATTTTGTGACAGGTGAAAACGTTTCAGCAAAAAGACAAATGCTGATCTAGTAAGTGGAACAAAATGCAGTGAGCCTAAGCGACTGTAAAATAATCTGTGCTTGGGGTGTATGGTCTCCAGTTTTAATGACGAGTAAATTCTTCGAGGTGGTTAACAAAATCTTAACCTTTCTTCCCTTTAGCTGAAAAAGAAATTGTGGGGCACAATTCATATGAACGCTCTATTTATGGCGAATTCTCTGGTGTAGAAGCTCTTTTTGCTTCTACACATGTAGTATTGTAGTGGCAACGTGATTGAGTGACAAGTATCCATTTTTAAAAGATAAGAACTGCTGTGTGACAGGGTGGGTGCAGACTGCAAAGGCTACAGTGATTTTGCACTGTTCACGCACATGATAGTTAATATCGTTGATTAACAAAATTTATGAATCCTCTAATTATGCTTAATAATGGGCCTGTATGAGTTGGAATTTTTTATCTGTAGTTCCTTTAGCTAAAAAATCCAAAAATGTTTGGGCTGTTTTTTTATGGTTCTTTAGATAAGTTAGTTCATCTTATGTGTGATCCAACCTCAGCCTTATGTACTACAAGTACAAGCACCCAATGGCTTCGGCTTGTCTGGTAGTAAGTATTTTGTCACATTTTATCCGTATAAAAATATTTAAAATGTATACAATTATATAAATTTATATAAATATTGTCACATACATATCCAACTATATTAAAGAGAAAATAAATTCTGTAACATAATTATTACAGAATAATTCTTATATAAATTCTGTAATATAATTTGTTATGATGTTTTAAAAAAACGTTTCAATGTACTTAAACAAATTATCTTGTACTTTTTCAAATTTTTGTTCTAATATTCTAATATTTATTTAAATAATGCTCTTTACATAATTAAAGCAACGATGGTTAACTACATTTAAAAAATTTAGAAAATTATATTTAAGTATATTTAAATACATGACAATATTCTTCCAACATAGATATACTTTTAATAAAATAGTAAATTGTAATTTTTTTCTCTATTAAAAAATAAACCCTATTCTTAGACTAAATTTTGGTGTGAAGTATGTAACATCGGTTAATAATCGTATTTAAACTTTTGATATTTACATTTAAATGTTTGATGAAAAATTGAAAATAATTTTAAAAGTGGGTGAAATAATTTTGTGTTGATTTTAGGGTGTTTGGACTTTTGATGTAATCTATGAAATGAAAAATGTAATGGTGTTAATATAGTTTATTTAGGATGGTTTAGGGATTAAGATTATAATTTAGTCTCGGAATAGGTTTGATTTTTTAATAAAGAAAGAAATTGCAATTTACTATTTTATTAAATGTATATCTATGTTAGTAGAATATTGTCACATATTTATATACTTAAGTATAATTTTTTATATTTTTCAAATGTAGTTAACCAGTTTTTTTAATTATAGTTGTAAAAACTAAATTGAATTAGCTGGTTCAACTAAAAAACTGATAAATTAGACCATTAATTATTCCAATTTAAGAACTGTTTTAGGTTAAGAATTAGTCAAGTCGGTTCAATTGAATAGTTCAAGAAAAAAATTTTAAAATTAATAAAAATGTGATTTAAATTTGAGTTCTCCTTGTATTGCATGATTCTCTAGTCATTAAACTATGTTCTTTTTTATTATTTTATATGCTAATTATTAATTATATAATAGAATTACACAATAATTTTTTTAATATTATTTTAATTTTATATTCACTTATATTTAAATTAATTATATTTTTTATTATTTATAATTATTAATGTAAATATGATTAAACATGTATAAATAAAAATATTAAATATTTTTATTAATTATAATATAATTATTTTTATGATTATATGATATTTATTATTATTTTTTAATACATACATATGTATATAACAAATATAATAAATATAAAAAAACTTTAATACAAAAATAAAAATAAAAATTATTTATTATGAAAAATATTAAAATTTTATATACTTATTAATAATAATTAGATTATAACTTGTTGATTATAATTTGTTGAAACTTGATTATTTTTAAAATATTAGTAAAAATATGTATTTTAAATTTTAATTTTAAGTTTTTAATTATTTTATATTTTTTATTTACATAGGACCGATTCTACTATAACTCATCGGTTGAACTAATAAATCAACAAATTAATAGTCTCATTGATTCGATTCTTATAACTATATCTTTAATTATGTGAACTTTATTTAACTACATATTAAAATATTAGAACAAAATTTTGAAAAAGTACAAGACAATTTATTTAAGTACATTGAAAGGTATTTTTAATACGTATAACAATTATATTACAGAATTTATATATATGTTACAAAATTTATGTTTTTTTTAAATGATTGGATATGTATAGGATAATATTTATATAAATTTATATAATTGTGTGCATTTTAAATATTTCTATACGGACCAGATGTGACAAAATGCTTACTCGTAGACAAACTGAAGTCATTGGGTGTTTGTAGTATATAAGGTTGAGGCTGGATCACAAACTAATTTATCTAAAGAACCATAAAAAAATATCCCAAATATTTTTGGAATTTTTAGCTAAAGGAACTACAGACAAAAAATCTCAACTCATACAGGCCTATTATTAGATATGATTAGGGGATCTATAATTTTTGTTAATCAACAACATTAATTATCCTACATTCTAATATCACGTGCGTAAACAGTGTAGACATCTCTGTGGTCTCTGTACTCACCCTGTCACACAGCAATTCTTGTCTTTTAAAAATGGATACTTGTCACTCAATCACGTTGCCACCATAATACTACATGTGTAGAAGCAAAAGGAGCTTCTACACCAGAGAATTCGCCCTCTATTTATACTATAAATAGTAAAATGAATGGTTTCTACTTTCTAGTAGTGTCTACATTCTAAATTTGGGGTAAGTTCCAAGGGGTCTGCTACACATACAAGCAAAAAAGGCTTACAAGCCTTACAAGTTAGCCCAACTCAATAACTTGTCTACGCGCATTAATTCCCTTTGAATGGAGCGTCAACCCACGCGCGTCATTCAAACGGTTACTTTTTGGAATAATCGCTCGTCATGGCTAACTCTTCCTCTTCTCCTTCAAAGAAAACACAAACCACAAAGTTTCGAGCAACATTCCAAATTGAAGAGACATTTGAACTCGTCGCGAATAATAGCAGAAACCATCAACAAAATATTATTCAAGGTACGTTATTGTTTTACTCATCTTGTACATTTTCCACATTTCTGTTTCTGATTTCGAAATCGAAGAACTATGTTTTACTGTTCTTCTATGTTCTTCTAGATTTTATTGATCTTCTTGTTCTAAATCTCATATCACTGTTTTTATTATTCTTCTTATTCTAGGTTTTACTCTTCTTGTAAGTTCCTCTAGGTTTTACTGTTCTTCAAAGTGGTTCTAGGTTTTACTGTTCTTCTTGTTCTAGTTCTTTTCGTAACTGATTTTTCGCTGTATATTGCTTAATTTATTGGGTGTATATGGAGTAATTTGTATGGGTGTATATGGTTGATTGTTGGGTGTATATGGCGTAATGTGTTGGGTGTATACGGCGTAATTTGTTGGGTGTATACTCCTGAACCCATATCATGTAATATAATCAATTGTTGCAACTGTTCTAATATTGCTTGTCCTTGAGTGTATATTGCTTGACATTGTAATATTGCTAGAGCTTGTATATTTATTGTTGTTTGAGTCAATTGAATATCATTTTGAACTGATCTCATTAAATACTTATAAAATCGGTTTGTGTGTATTGGTTGATCTATGGGTGTATCTGACTGATATCTATGGGTGTATTTTTCATTGCAGTAAAAATGGAAGGCAAAAACCAAGCTGAAAAAAATGTAAGAACAAATATATGTCTTCGATCAAATCAGTTTTTCATAATAGAAATATATCTAACTCTAATTTTGCTTTGTTTACAGCAAATCAGGACCTAAAGTGTGCAACCCATCTGTTGAGTGAGAAATTCAGAAATATGAGCGAGGAGAAGTGATGCAATAAGACTGTCCAGGCCATCCTCATTGTTATTGAGTCCATTTTGTCAGATAGATTTTAACCATATTGTCACTGATTAATGTAACTGTTATATACTATTGTAAGAAATTGAACACATGGTGTAAATATATTTGATCCAATTATAAGTAAATTTTTTTTCCATAATTAAACTCTCTCTGGTGTATTCAAAATGTCTGATTTACAGGTATTATAATATGAAGTGGTGATCCAGATAGATTGGAACCCATATATGACGGTCTGCATAGAGATCTGCATAATACACCCAAACACAGACTATAAATACACCCGATAAAAAATTAAATTTACACCTCTGTTGCGGATTTTAACAAGTCATTTTTGTTTACAAGTCTTACAAGTTGGGCCTAACACGCGCATTACAGAAGAAGAAGCAGAAGAAGATGGGCCTAATACGCGCGTTAAGAAGCGTGAACATAAATGACTTGTATGATTTGTATGAAAAAGCGTTCTCTCTTTGCCTTCGTTCTCCTTCTGTTTTTTTCGATTTTCATGGTTTCTGAAATCAAACTTTGAAATTGTTTTGAAGACGATGGAACTTCAGAAATACACCCAAACGATTATAGAAATACATCCAAAGGATTACAGAAATACACCCAAACAGTTACAGAAATAAACCAAATGATTACAGAAATACACCCAAAGGATTACAGAAATACACCCAAAGGATTTAAGAAATACACCCAAAGGATTTAAGAAATACACCCAATATAGGGAGAGACAGTATATTTCTTCTTGAAATCAATACACCCAAAGAATTATAAAAATACACCCAAACAGTTACAGAAATAAACTAAACGATTACATAAATACACCCAAAGGATTACAGAAATACACCCAAAGGATTTACAGAAATACACCCAAAGAATTATAGAAATATACCCAAAGAATTACAAAAATACACCCAAAGAATTTAAGAAATACACCCAAAATTCATTGAAGTACACCTTATGCATAATTCAGAACTCTCTCTTTTTTCCTCCTCATCTTCTGCTGCTGCTTCTTCTTCTTCAAAAATGATTTCAGAGCTTGATGTCAAAAAATAATGGAAACCGAGAATAACGAAGAAAGAAAACAAAGAGAAAAGCATGTAAATGAAGAAGAAGAACAGGAAGAGGAAGAAGAACGTGTAGCAAGAAGAAGAAGAAGAAGAAGGAGAAAGAGAAGGCAAGAAACGTACCTTGAATAATGTTTTTTCGTTTTTTCTGGTGATTTTGATGAAGGAGAAAGAGAAAACGAAAAGAGGAGAAGAAATTTCAATAAAAAAAGAGGGAGGAAGAGAAGAAAAAGAGACACAGAGAAAGAAGAAGAAGAAGAAGAAGAAGAAGAAGAAGAAGAAGAAGAAGAAGAAGAAGAAGAAGAAGAAGAAGAAGAAGAAGAGGAAGAGGAAGAGGAAGCACGGAGAAAGAAGAAGAAGAAAAAGAGGCACAAAAAAACGTGAAACGCGTAAATATAGCGCGTGTAAGTGACGTAGGAGTTGCAGCACGTTTTGGTGGATTAGGCGTTAATGAACTTGTAATAATTACAAGCCTTAATCGCTTGTATACTGAGCTTTTCTCAAGTTCCAATATGGACCATTAGAAATTGATGAGTTTGAAAAATTCTAATTTAATTTTGATGATGAACAAACATTATTAAAATAATTAATTACAAAATTATTGGTTTAATTTTCATGTAATAAGTGTTAATTAATAATTTTGTGATGCAGGCTTTATTATGGGCCGAACAAAGAAGAACAAATTCAAACAAAGCCCATTGGAATAATTTTCTTTCGGCATAGATGTTAAATTATTGAGATCATGGTGGCTGAAACTGTGTTATTGTCCATTGAGCCAGCAATTGTGATAACAAGCCCAATTAAAGTTTTTGGGATGAGACCAAAAAGGCTTGGTCCAAAATTAAAGGGAAATGAGGCACAATATTGTTTTATTCACTTAACAAAAGAAACCCATTCCTTTGATTATGTGCTGCATGCTTCAACGGATATACCTTTATTCCTTGATGGAATCCAAATTTTATTAAATGGAGTTATTGCAGACCTTGGAACAATGAGAGAGAAATTGATTTGATGGGAATCATTATGATTAATGCTGTACGCTACTCAAAGCAAGGGAAGTAAAAGCAACCCTTCAAGATGTTACATTTCATTTAATTGCTTTTACTTTAACTTCACATTCTCTCTCATCTCTTTCTTTCTTCTTCCTTCGGTCATGTCACAGCAACCATGGAAGCTACATTAAGCTACACTCACCGAAAAGAAGAAGCTGCATGTATCAAGACCATCAAGTTAATGATGGCAAGAAAAAGAAAACCAAAAGTATGCAGTGGTTGAGATAATCACCAAATGTAGTAAGATTTGGTGAGGTAATCTCGGATCCTCCATACTCAAAAAGAAAGAAGAAGATTCGGCCAGCAAGGAAGAGATTCTTGGAGGCATGGCTTGTCTCTGATTCTGCTCAACCACCGCAGGAAGTAGCTAGAGTGGCGAAGTGATGGAAGAGGCAGAGATTGGAGCAGATGAAGCCATCATCATCATGAAGCATCAAGGGCCAGAAATCCATCTTGGAGAGGAAGCCAAGGATGGAGTGCTCGGATTGATGAAGAGTGATGACCAAGGAAGGACTAGAAGTATTTGCATGTTGGTTTTTGCATGAGTTTCCTCTTCTCTCTCTGTGGCCGAACCGGTTTTTGTTTTGAAGGAAACGAAGCTAAGCTCGGTTTTGTGTTTCAACTGTGAAGGCTTCACTTCTCTATAAAAGGGGTGAACAATCATGGTTTGATTCAAGGAAAGAAAGTGAGAGTGCATTGCACAGAAGTCTCATAGCTACCTAAGCTTACAGAATTTCTTCTCCTTCAATGTATTCTGTTTAGTATTTTTCTGTTTAATTTTGTCATGTCTTGAGTCTCATGGAAAACGGCAAACAGTGAGGTTTGTATGAAAAAGCCATAGAGCGGAAAAAGGCAGAGAGTGCAAAATTAAAAGAAAAAGCCATAGATGTCTTAGAGTTCCTTTGTACGTCTATGTTGTGTTTCATGATTCTGTGGGAATCCCCTTGTAAGTTGGGTTAGCACTTTACAATTTGTAATCTGGAAGATTATAGTGAAATTCCATCATGTTTGTGATGGAGACTGGATGTAGGCTGCACTGCACTTAGCAGCCGAACCAGGATATATCTGGGTGTAATCTTTTCTCTCTCCTACTCCATTTCTGTTTCTACTGCACAGGAGCCAAATATAAAAAATGTCTCGTGCCAAGTGACGAGACAAAATGAAAAAGTCTTGTGGCTAGGGACGAGATAAAAACAGAAAAGTCTCTTCTAAGTTCAGCAAGTGTTAGCAAGCAAAAAGGGGGCTAAGATTCAACCTCCCCCTTCTCTTAGCCACTGAAACCATCAATTGGTATCAGAGCTTGGTCTCAAAGAGATCAAGCTTTACAGCTTGGAGAAAAGATCCTCATGGCAGAAAGTAGTGGCTCAAATCTGGTATCGTACAATCTCACAGAAGGACAGTCAAGCAACAGACCGCCTCTTTTCAATTGGAAAAACTATACCTATTGGAAGGAGAGAATGAAGATCTTTGTGCAAGCAGTAGACTACAGGCTTTGGAAGATCATCCTAGAAGGACCACAGTTTCCCACTAACACAAGTGCTGAAGGAGTAGTAACTCTTAAACCAGAAGCAAGCTGGACCGAGGAAGATAGGAAGAAAGTGGAACTAAATGCCAAGGCCATAAATCTACTCAACTGTGCTATCAGCTTCGAGGAGTACCGACGGGTATCATGATGCACAACAGCAAAGGAAATCTGGGATAAATTACAAATCACTCATGAAGGAACCACCATTGTTAAGAAGACTCGGATAGACATGTTAAACAGGGAATATGAAATGTTTACAATGAAGGAAGGAGAATCTATCGATGAACTGTTCGAACGGTTCAATACCATCACTGTTGGCTTGGATGCTTGACGAACGGATTTTTGACGGTTTAGAATTTCTCAAATAAAATCTCGTCGAAGTATAGTTTCTAAACCAAGCAATAATCCTTTCATACAAAAATTTGTTTGTCACAAGTACAAACCCCTAAAATCTATAAACCGAAGTATTCAAACCTCGGGTCGTTCTCCCTAGGAATTACAATAAAGTGTCTTGTTATTGGTTGTGAGTTATTTTGGGGTTTTAATAAGAAACATGAAAGATAAATGGCAAGAAAGTAAACTAACAACTATAAAAGGCTCTTGGCAAGGTATGAAAATTAGAAGTTCTATCCTAGTTATCCTTCTCAATTGTGATGAGAATTGTTCATTGCTACCACTTAGTTAACCTCTAACCATGGGGGAAAGTCAAGTGGATGAATCAATTTGATTCCTCAAGTCCTAATCAATCCTAAAGGGAAGACTAGCTTTAGAGACATTCAAATCAATTAGCAATTTCTAATTATCAATCAACAAAGGAATTAGACAACTCAAGAGTCACTAATTACTCTACCTAGGCCAAGAGGGACAAAATCTACACTAAAATCCTACCAAGCATTTCATCGAACACTTGGAAGGCATAAAAGGAAAGCATAGTAAATTGACAACAAGAATAGAGTCTAACAACAATTATTGCAAAGAATTAAGCAACAACAATTAAGGAAATCACAATTATCATGAATTACCTCAAATTGCATTATTGAAATGAAACTAAAGAACAACAATCTATCCAAAACAAAGTGAAGAATTACAATTATGAAATCACATAACTAGGAGGAGAGAGATGAGAGGATTGAGAATTGATAAAGGAAAATTGAATCAAAGCATGAATTAAATCTAGATCTAAGAAGAGAGAGATTAACCTAAACCTAATCCTAATCCTAATTCTAGAGAGAAGTGAGAGCTTCTCTCTCTAGAAAACTAAACTAAAACTAATCCTAGTGTGTGTATGTGTGTCTAATTGAACATGTGTTGTCAATCCCCTTCAATCATTGGCTTTTATGTGCATTTTGGCGCCAAAGTTGGTTGCTGAAACCTCTCCAAAATCGCTAGGCACGTGCTAAATAAATGAAGTCATGTGCCATCATCGGCGCGTGCGCGCATGGTACGCGTGCGCGTCCTTGGCCCGTTTCGCAATGTGCGCGCGAGCGCTTTGTGCGCGTGCGCGTGCATGGCCTGGATCAGATCTTTGGCTTTTTGTGCTTCTCCCCACTTGCATGCTTCTTTCCTTGCTTCCTTTGATCCATGCCTAGCCTATTTCAACCTGAGATTACTAGCAAACACATCAAGGCATCTTATGGAATCAAAGAGAGATTAGAATTCATCAAAATAAGGCTTAAAAAGCATGTTTTTACACTTAAGCACAAATATGGGAGAGATAACAAAACCATGCTAATTCATAGGCTAAATGTGGCAAAAGGTTATCAAAATACTCTAAATTCCATACACAACAAACCGTCAAATTGGGGTTTGTCAACCTCCCCACACTTAAGCCTTAGCATGTCCTCATGCTAAAATAAGAAGGAATTAAAGGTGATGACATTTATTGAATGCAACTAAGCTATATGAGTCCTATCTAAATGCAACTACCTAGAATAAATGCAAATGCTTAATTCAAACATGTCAAATTGCCAAGAGAGTATGTGTAAGCACAAGGGCTAGGCAATAGGAATTAATTCCAACCACAATTGTGTTGAGTCATCAAAAAGAATTTAAACTTGCAAGAATATAGATAATACAGGTGAACACATGTGATTGAACTTTTGAACCCTCACCGGATATGTGTATCCGCTCTATTCACTCAAGTATTTAAGGGTCAATTCACTCAATTCTCTTCTTAATCAAGCTTTCCAAAATTTGATTTCCTTCTAACAATCAACATTTATTCAATGCATGCATACATTCATCATGAGGTCTTTCATTTAGGTTGTAATGGGGTTAGGGTCAAGGTAGGATTATTTATGGTTAAGTGGGCTAAGATTGAATCTTTGATTAGCATAGACTTTCCCACCTACCTATATGATGACCTATACAAATTTAAACTACTTTAACTACCCATTCTTCATTTTTTTCTTACATATTCATGCATCCTTGTTTGATTCATAACACCTATGCATTGATTTCTTTTTATTGACTTCACTTTGGGGCATTTTGTCCCCTTTATTGCTCTCTTTTTTTTTCTTTTTCTATATACATTTTTTTCTTTTCTTTCACTTTTATTTCCTTTTCTTTTCATTATTTTTTCTTTCATTTCTTTTTTCTTTTGTCAAACTATATACAAGAACATCAATGCATAAGGTCTATTCATTTAATCAATACATGAGTATGTACCCAATTCCTAAACATAAAAGTGTACTACCCCTTTTATCCCCTCCAATGTTCCCAAGCCTCACCAACTTTGAATAATGAACACTCTCACTAGCCTAGGCTAATCAAAGATCCAAACAAGGACTTTTATTGGTTTTTCCGCTTTAGGCTTGTAATGTGCTATAATAAGAATAAGTTGGTTAAACATAGGCTCAAAATTGGCTAACAATGGAGAATAAAAGGTTGGCTATTTGGGTAAGTGGCTAATGAAGTAATGGCCTCAATCATATAAATGCATAAATGCAAGAAATAAATGGACATATAGAATCAAGCAAATCAAGGATCACAATCATAGAAAGAGAACAATTTCACACAAGAATGGAAAATAAGTGGTTATAAAGTGTAACCACATCAATAGGCTCAAGTCTCACAAGCTTGTGTTCTCAATTCAATACATGCTTCACAAAGTATGAAATTCAAGCAAGCTCCATTAAAAACTTTCTTTCAATCAATTGGGTTGATGCCCTATATTCAAACTTCTTGGAAACTTTCAATATTTGAATAAGCATTGTTGTGATTAAAAAGTTCAAAAATTTTCTTAGTTCACCCTTTTCTTTTTCTCATTTAAAATCAATTTTTTCATGTAAAAAGGGTAACTAAATATTTGCAATCCAAAATATGATTTCTAATCACAACCACAACTAAAAGTAAAGATAAACAAAATGTATAAAGAAAATCCAACTAAAGTATGAAATCTAAAAGTATCCAAAATATCTAAAAATATCCAAAAGTATCAAAATAACCAAAATCCAAAATAAGCAATAAAAGTATCTAAAAAAAATGCATCCAAATATATACAAAATGTGCAAAATAGAATAGCTAGGCTGAAAAAGTTCACCGGTTCCCAAATAGTGCTACCGGTGCCCTCCCCACACTTAGAATCAAGCATCGTCCTCGATGCTAAACCGGAGGATCAGTGGGAGGTACAACGATAGACTCAGGCTCTGTCTGTGGGACCGGCTCCTCAGGAATCTCTAGTGGCTCTGTAGAGGCAGGGGAATGCTGCTGAACCGGCGCCTCCGCAACCTCCTCCTGATGATCCTGATCATCGGAGGCCGGAGAGTCTGGAAGAGGGGGCAGCTCAAGGCCCTGTGCCACAAACATCTGATCTATCCTATCCAGGCGGCGTCGGATATGGCGCTTCTCGCGCTCTAAAAACCGGAAAAGGCGCTGGACTAGGAGATATGTAGGCTCAGGTGCTGCTGGTGGATCAATAGATGAGGAAGGAGCTGCAGCAGTAGAGGAAGATGGGGCAGCTGTAGGGGCAGAAGGTGAAGGTGTCCCCACGGGAGCTCTGGCCCGAGACCGGCGTCTAGCAACTGGTCGCTCGTGCACCCACCCACCCAAAGGAATAGTAACCTCCTTGTCATCATCATCAGGGGGCGGTGGTCGCACATCATCATCCAACCATGGCACCTCGGCTAGGGCCGCCATACTCGTGACCAATGTAGGAAAAGGAAGTAGGCCACGAATATGCGCCCGCCACATACACTGTCTGATCAATCTAGGGAAAGAGACCTCCTTCCCCTCCATAACACACCCAATGAGTAGGAGCATCTCTATAGGAATCTCAGAAAAATGGGTGGTGGGAAGGACATAGCAGGCAAAGATCATCTGCCAAGTCTTGGCCTCCCTAGTCAGATGAGAAAACATCATCCCTTTTGGCTTGGTGTTGTTGGCATCCATAACCCAAGTAGCCTCTGGTATCCCAATAACAGTCCTGAGTGCCTCATAATCGAAGGTCATACTGTGTATAGCTAACTCAGCCTGCTGATGGGCACACAACTCATCCGAAACATGCCTGCACTGTAGTGCCTCCTCAATGGCAGTCTCAGTGATCATAATCTCCCTACCCCTCACCTGAACCGAATCTAATGTGGGACGGAAGAAGTTACAGTAGAATTCCTTCACCCACGATACATTAATGTCCCCCAGATCTCGGTCAACAAAATCAATACCCAAATCGGCGATCCGTCCGGAAATAGTACGTCTCACATCCATCGGGAGAAGTAGCCTCTTCTCAATGTTGAGCTTTGTAGTCCGATACTTAGAAAACCGGAGCTCACAGTAGAGATTAGGGAATTTTTCTGGATTGGTGGAAGGCAATAACTGATTTTCTTTGTCCACATCATTCAAAGGGTTCTTGGCATAATGCTTATATGTGGAAGGAAGAGAAGGGGTAGAGTGTTTTCTCTTTTTGGAGGTAGTGGCTATGGCTTTGCCTTTGTCAGTCATCCTGAAAATATGATAGGATATATAAGACACTTAGCATTTAACAAATAAAGCATGTTCAGGAGGCAAATAGCAAAAAGAGACAATTTTTGATGTTGCAATGAATATGTAAAAAATGAACGAATGAACCAAGAAAGCAAATTTCTTTAAAATTGACCACTCATATTCAAAATGCAAGAAAATCATCATAATTTTGAAAAATTGTCAAAGAGGGTTAAAGTAAGCGGAAGTTAGAAAGTTAACGAAATTAAAGAGGTTAGAAAAGTGATTTAGTAATATGATGAGATTTAAGCATAATGAAACGAAAAGTTGTGGCTCATGTTCACAATGAGAAATGCAAATCCGGGAGGTCAAAGATAAATGGATGTTGCCCAAAATTGAATTAAAGACCAAAATGAACTAATTTTCTTGAAAATTGGGCAGCATTCCGGCTTAAAATTGGATGTTCCCGGATAGCAAATTATCACAATAAGCATATAAAACAACATCAAGCAAGTACAGCAACAGTGGTATAGTAATCAGGCAGCATGAGATGCACAAAATCAGTCCAAGAGCAGCATACAACTTCAAATAAACAGATAGCACATAAGCACATACGGAGCACTTATCAGGCCTAGAATCCTCTATCCAGCCCTAGCTACCTAACCGCAAGTATTTCTATCTAACCTAACATGCAAAATTTGAATTTAAAACTAACTAACATGCAATTGGATGAACTAACAGAAATTAAGGACTAACAGAAAAGCAGAACAAAAATGAGTGGAACCTGGGAGCAGAGGAAGCAGTAATGGAAGGGAGAACGGGGAAGGAATAATGCCAAGCAAGCACTGCGCCGCCGTGAACGGTGGCCGGAAAGACGAGCAGCGGCGGTGGTTGGCGGTTCTGCCCCGGGAAAAAGGAGAGAGGGAAGTGAAGGAGTGAATGAGAGAAAGAGTGAGCGAGGACAGAGCGTGAGGAAGAAAGATAGATGGGTTGCCGGAAAGGGAGTGTCGCCGGCGGTGATGATGGTGGCGCGGTGAGGATTCGGCCGGAAGGGGAGAAGAAGAATGAGTGGCTAAGAGGGAGAATGTGGTGAAGGAATGAAAGAAGGAGGGTTGAGGGAAGATGGTAAGAGAAGAAGAGAGGAGGGTGGCCGGCGGTGATGGTGGACGGCGCAGCAGAGGCGGCTATGGAGGAAGAGAGGAAGGGAAAAGAGAAGAGAGGTTGGAGAAGATAGTGCGCTGAGGCGCAACCCTCATCGCGTCTTAGGGTTATCCCTTATTTTAAATCGACGCGAGCGCGCACTTTGCGCGTCCGCGTCCTTTGGTGAAACTTGCGTCCTACGCGTGCGCGTACGCTGCGCTTACGCGTGGATGAGATATACAGGAAGGGACGCGTGCGCGTACAGCGTGCGCACGCGTGCATGAGGTTGGGCTAGAGGCATAGAGTTGGCCCAAGGCAGGCCTAACTCTCTGGAGAATGGCCCGGAAGTTGCGCCATCAGATCGGCGCGCACGCGGGATGTGCGCGTCCGCGTACATTGTTGAGGTATGATTCGGCGCGTTGGCGCGATGTGCGCGCTCGCGCAGGTTGAGTTGAGCCTGGGGCTTAGAGTGGGCTTGAGGCACGCCCAACTCTCGGGTCCGTGGCCTAGATTGGTGGCAACACCCATGGACGCGCGCGCGGCATTTGCGCGTTCGCGTACATTGCTAAGGTATGAGGTGGCGCGTTGGCGCGATGTGCGCGCTCGCGCAGGTTGAGTTGAGCCTGGGGCCTAAAGCTGTCCTAGAGCCGGCTCAACTCTCTGGAGTTTGGCTCAAAAACCTGCAGCAGCGAATCGGCGCGGACGCAGCATGTGCGCGTCCGCGTGAATGTTTACGCTCTTAAAAATGGCGCGCACGCTCGGTGTGCGCGTCCACGTGGATCGAGTTGGGCTGTGGGCATGATATTCGCCCAAGGAAGGCCCAACTCTCGGGAGTTTTGGCTCGTGGTGCATCCACAGGAGGACGCGTGCGCGTACATGGTGCGCTCGCGTCTATTCACCCTTTTTTTTTGCTTTTTTTTTTGTCAGAAACAAATTTCTGGTGCTCCCCTTGGTGTTCACAACTCTTATTCACTCTTCTATCATACAATTCACAAAAAAATGCAATTTTGATATTATTCATCTACTACTAAACACAACATGCATATGACTAAGCTAACAATTAAATCGTACAAACAAATTTATATGAAACATCTACCTACAATGGCAACTCAAATCACTTATTAAACAAAACTAAAAGAGGATGGAAAGAGTTTACCATGGTGGGGTGTCTCCCACCTAGCACTTTTAGTTTAAGTCCTTAAGTTGGACATTTGAGAAGCTCTTTGTCATGGTGGCTTATGTTTGTACTCATCCTTGAGTCTCCAAGGATCCATGCTCTTCAATTGGTTGACAGAATTTCCAACCATTTTTATTGAGCTTGGGCAGATTTCTACCCAAAATACGAGTCCCCATATTTGATCTTCACATATCGAACCGGGATCCCATATCTTATTCTCGCATCCATCCGTTAGTTGAGTTCCATGATTTTGTTGGATGGGTATGTGACATGAATGTGGTGGACACATGGAATTCTCTTTACTCCAACAATGCTTTCTTCTAGATCCACACAAGGTGATCCTTGTCCCAATGTCATCCCTATACCTTGAGGTCTTGACCTTAATGAACTTAACACCTACTTTCCAACCACTACACAACTCATTCTTACTTTTAATTCCACAAAGAGTTCTAAGTTGACCATCATTTTCAATCAAACCATATTCAAGTGAGAAATTAAAGCTTAGAGATAGAGATTTTACCCACTTAAATATTGCGTTTGATGGTAGCTCGGGAGAGAAGATTTCCCCACACTTAGACGATGCAAGATCTACCTCTTTGTGCTCATCTTTGGTTGTTTCCACCTCTTCACAAGCTTCTTCAAGTTTAACCTTTTCCCTTTTGTTACATGGCTTGGTGTTGACATTTTGTTTCATGGGAGGTGATTCAACTTTGGATAGGAATTCATTGATGAATGAATTCATCTCTTGATCAACCTCTTCATATTCTTCAATTTCAATGTACACCATACCATTTTTGTTTTCCGTGGGAGGTTGTACACACTTTTCTATAGCTTCAACTTCATGTCCAATGGGAGAGGATTCGATTGTAGATAGGAATTCATCCATGATTGAATCCATCTCTTGATAAGCTTCTTCCAAGTCTTCAATGATGGTATGCCTTGGAGGTTGCGCACCCTCCTCAACATCAAATTCAAACTTCTTGGAAAAGTGCTCCATGATGCTACATTCCCATGGACTTTCAACATCTCCTAAATCTTCAACCACTTCTTCCTTTTCTTCAATGATCATAGGCTCCTCCAATTGTTCCAACACGAAATAGTATCCTCCATCCCCCACCAAATCTTCCAATTTCTCCTTCATGCTTTGTTCTTCTTTTGACTTGTCACATGGGATCATGGGAGTACCTTGAGCATTCAAACATCGGTAGGCTAAGGTGGACACCACCTTGGTCAAGTTGGTCACAAACTCAAGTGTATCCCGCTTCATGGCTTCTTGTCCTTGAAGTAACAAAGTGAGAGGATCATCTATTGGGGCTTGGGGTGGATAGGAAGGTTCATTATTTTGGAGAGAGGGTTCATAATAGGAAGGTGGTTCCTCTTGGTAAGGTTGTGGAGATTGTGTGTATTGAGGTGGTTCTTCGTGGTAATCTAGATAGGGTTGTGGTGGTTCTAAAGGTTCTTGCTCAAAATGGTCATAAAAATACGGTATGGATGGTTGGTCATATGATGGATATGGATCATAGGAAGGTGCTTGGTATGGAGAGGCTTGTGAGAATGGTTGCGGCTCATGTTGAGGATATGATTCATAGGCATATGGTGGTGGTTCTTGAAAGTCATAAGGTGGTTCACCATAGCCATTGGATTGATACGCATCATAGGATGGCTCTTCTTCATAGTACATTGGTGGAGGTTGTTGCCATGAAGATTGATCATATGCATATGGCTCCTCCCACCTTTGATGGTTCCATCCTTGATATGCATCCTCATTGAAGCTCCCATTACCTACAACACAATTGTAATCACACTCATAGCCAAAATGAGAATCCATGGTGGAAAGGGAAAATAAAATTCTACACTAGTGAATAAAGCAAAAAGCAAGATATTTACACTATTCACATATGTACAACAACCAATAACATAACACCATTGCAATTCCCCGGCAACGGCGCCATTTTGACGAACGGATTTTTGACGGTTTAGAATTTCTCAAATAAAATCTCGTCGAAGTATAGTTTCTAAACCAAGCAATAATCCTTTCATACAAAAATTTGTTTGTCACAAGTACAAACCCCTAAAATCTATAAACCGAAGTATTCAAACCTCGGGTCGTTCTCCCTAGGAATTACAATAAAGTGTCTTGTTATTGGTTGTGAGTTATTTTGGGGTTTTAATAAGAAACATGAAAGATAAATGGCAAGAAAGTAAACTAACAACTATAAAAGGCTCTTGGCAAGGTATGAAAATTAGAAGTTCTATCCTAGTTATCCTTCTCAATTGTGATGAGAATTGTTCATTGCTACCACTTAGTTAACCTCTAACCATGGGGGAAAGTCAAGTGGATGAATCAATTTGATTCCTCAAGTCCTAATCAATCCTAAAGGGAAGACTAGCTTTAGAGACATTCAAATCAATTAGCAATTTCTAATTATCAATCAACAAAGGAATTAGACAACTCAAGAGTCACTAATTACTCTACCTAGGCCAAGAGGGACAAAATCTACACTAAAATCCTACCAAGCATTTCATCGAACACTTGGAAGGCATAAAAGGAAAGCATAGTAAATTGACAACAAGAATAGAGTCTAACAACAATTATTGCAAAGAATTAAGCAACAACAATTAAGGAAATCACAATTATCATGAATTACCTCAAATTGCATTATTGAAATGAAACTAAAGAACAACAATCTATCCAAAACAAAGTGAAGAATTACAATTATGAAATCACATAACTAGGAGGAGAGAGATGAGAGGATTGAGAATTGATAAAGGAAAATTGAATCAAAGCATGAATTAAATCTAGATCTAAGAAGAGAGAGATTAACCTAAACCTAATCCTAATCCTAATTCTAGAGAGAAGTGAGAGCTTCTCTCTCTAGAAAACTAAACTAAAACTAATCCTAGTGTGTGTATGTGTGTCTAATTGAACATGTGTTGTCAATCCCCTTCAATCCTTGGCTTTTATGTGCATTTTGGCGCCAAAGTTGGTTGCTGAAACCTCTCCAAAATCGCTAGGCACGTGCTAAATAAATGAAGTCATGTGCCATCATCGGCGCGTGCGCGCATGGTACGCGTGCGCGTCCTTGGCCCGTTTCGCAATGTGCGCGCGAGCGCTTTGTGCGCGTGCGCGTGCATGGCCTGGATTAGATCTTTGGCTTTTTGTGCTTCTCCCCACTTGCATGCTTCTTTCCTTGCTTCCTTTGATCCATGCCTAGCCTATTTCAACCTGAGATTACTAGCAAACACATCAAGGCATCTTATGGAATCAAAGAGAGATTAGAATTCATCAAAATAAGGCTTAAAAGGCATGTTTTTACACTTAAGCACAAATATGGGAGAGATAACAAAACCATGCTAATTCATAGGCTAAATGTGGCAAAAGGTTATCAAAATACTCTAAATTCCATACACAACAAACCGTCAAATTGGGGTTTGTCAATGCTATGGGAGTAACACATTTTGATTCTGTGCTAGTGAGAAGAGTGCTGAGATGTCTCACTAAAGAGTGGGAAACAAAAGCTTTAATTATTTCTGAGAGTAGTAATCTTGATTCCATGACACTTGATGATTTGAGAGGAAATCTGCTTGCTTTTGAAAAAACTTATTTGAAAAAAGAGTCAAAAAAAGAAAGGAATTGCATTTTCTTCTGTTATTAACCCTCTGGATGATGAATCCAGTGATAACTCATCTGAAAATGAATTTGTGTTGTTTGCCAAAAAATTCAGGAAAATGATGAAGTTCAAAGGCAAAGGTGGCAGCTTAAGGAAAATGAAGAAAGACCTTAGCAAAGTGACTTGTTTCAACTGTAAAGAAATGGGGCATTACAAATCTGATTGTCCCAAGTTAAAAAAGGAGGAAAAGAAAAAAGGAGGAAAGAAGAAGGGTCTGATGGCATCATGGGAAGACTTAGAAAATGACTCGGACAGTGATGAAGAATCTGAAACTAAGTCACAGCCTTGTCTTATGGCAAATCATGTAGATCAGGTATTTTTTCAAAACCCTGACACTGAAGACCTTCATCTCATGATAGACCACCTTTCTGAAAAAATAAGATGTTTTCTGACTGATAATCAAGATCTTGAGCAACAAATTTTTATTCTTAAAGTGGAAAATGATTTTCTCAAAGAAAAACTAAGGGAGGCCGAAACTGCTTGTGATCTTGTAGAAGAAAATAAGCAGTTGAAAGCCCAACTTAGAAGCTGTGAAAGTGATCACTCGGTAGTTGCATATGTAAACTGTTTTAAGGAAAATGAAGAGTTGCTGGAAAAGGTTAAAAATCTTGAAAATGACTTAGCCAAGTTTACTCTCAGTTCTGAAAATCTAAATCAAATTTTAGCTAGTCAAAAACCACTTTTTGATAAAGTAGGTTTGGGATTTTACAAATCTAATGAGAAACCTTCTTTTAAAGATAAACCTTCTTCATCCAATGACACAAGGTTTCAAGATCCCACCTATTTTAACAAAACAGCAACTCCAAGGTTTTGTAGGTTGTGTAACCGAAGTGGTCATTTTCCCATTCAGTATTTCTTTGGTGAAAGAATGATTGGTGATAAAGTTTACAAGGTCATTTTTTATTACAATAATTTGGGACATAGGAGATGGTTTAACGTGAAAGGATCCAAGAAAATTTGGATACCTAAGGTCACTTGAGCTTATTTTGTAGGTATGCCTAGCATCCAAGAAGAAAGAAAATATGTGGTACATGGATAGCGGATGCTCTAGGCATATGACCGGAAAGACAACCTTCTTCATAAAGCTTGATGAATATGATGGAGGATTTGTCACTTTCGGTGATGATGCAAAAGGAAAAATAGTAGCTGTTGGGAAAGTGGGTAAAAATTTCTCATCCTGTATAAATGATGTTCTCCTTGTACATGGCTTGAAACATAATTTACTTAGTGTTAGTCAATTATGTGATTTGGGTTTTGAAGTTATTTTTAAGAAATTTGTTTGCTTAGTTGTTTGTGAGAAAACTGGGGATGTTATATTTGAAGCTAAAAGATGCAACAATGTGTATGGATTAACTCTTGAGGATTTAAAGGAACAAAATGTAACATGCTTTACCTCTCTTGAATCTGAAAAATGGCTTTGGCATAGAAAGTTGGGTCATGCTAGCATGTACCAAATTTCTAAGCTAATAAAAAAGAATTTGGTTAGAGAAATTCCAAACATCAAGTTTGATAAGGATCTTACTTGTGATGCTTGCCAATTGGGCAAACAAGTAAAATCCTCTTTTAAATCAAAAGACGGAATCTCTACCAAAAGGCCTTTGGAGATGTTACATATTGATCTTTTTGGTCCTACTAGAACTCAAAGTTTAGGAGGTAAACACTATGGTCTTGTGATGGTAGATGATTACTCTAGATTTGGTTGGGTACTTTTCCTTGCTCATAAGAATGATGCATTTTATGCCTTTTCCACCTTTTGCAAGAAAATTCAAAATGAAAAGGATTTGAAAATTGCCCATTTGAGAAGTGATCACGGAAGAGAATTTGAAAATATAGACTTTGAAAAATTTTGTGATGACTTAGGAATTTCTCATAATTTTTCATGCCCTAGAACCCCCCAATAAAATGGGGTGGTTGAAAGAAGGAATCGAAGCCTTCAAGAAATGACTAGGGCTATGCTATGTGAGAATGAGATTCCTAAATTTTTATGGGCTGAAGCTGTGAACACAGTATGTTATGTTTTAAATAGACAATCATTAGAAAAGGGTTAAAGAAAACCCCTTAAGAGATATGGAAAGGAACCCCTCCAAATCTTAAGTACTTTCATGTTTTTGGATGCAAATGCTTTGTTCTTAACAATAAGGAAAACCTTGGAAAATTTGATCCAAAATCCTATGAAAAAATATTTGTTGGATATTCCACCACAAGCAAGGCCTATAGAGTTTATCTCAAAGAATATAGAACCATAGAGGAATCCATACATGTTACTTTTTGTGATTCTAACTTAATTCCCAATACTGTAAAGGATAATGATTCAGATTGTGAAGAAGATGGAACAAGTAAAGAAAATCCCAAATCTGTGCAAAATGAAGAATCTGTCAGCCCAGTTTTGTCTCGTCAGATTGGAGGAGACATTTCCATTTTGTCTCCTGAGCAGGCACGAGCAACTGAAACAGTGAGACCACCAGAAGTTCATCAAAGCTCTACACCTGTCTGAAAGCCTAGAGAATGGAAGTCTATGAAGGGTTATCCTCATAACTTCATCATTGGTGATCCCTCTCAAGGTGTAACAACAAGATCCTCCACCAAAAGGCAAACCGAACCTAGCAACTTTGCTCTCTTGTCACAAATGGAGCCCAACAATGTCAAACAAGCTCTTGAAGATCCATCATGGGTCAAGGCCATGCAAGAGGAGCTTGCTCAATTTGACAAGAATGAGGTTTGGACATTAGTACCTGACGATTGGATTTTTGGTGGTTTAGAATTTCACTAATGAAATCTCGTTGTAAAGTATAGTTTCTAAACCAAGCAATAATCCTTTCATACAAAAATTTGTTTGTCACAAGTACAAACCCCTAAAATTAATAACCGAAGTATTTAAACCTCGGGTCGTTCTCCCTAGGATTTACAATAAAGTGTTTTGTTATTGGTTGTGAGTTATATTTGGGGTTTTAGAGGAGAAACATGAATAGTAAATGGTAAGAAAACTTTATTAACAAAATGGTCTTGGCAAGATTTGGTTGTCAAGGGTCTTCATCATTATCACTAGCCACAAGTATGGTAGTTGCAAGGGTTAATCCCACTTAGTCATCCTTAAATCAATTAACAAAGGAAAGTCAAGTGAGTTATATCAATCCTAGTCCATAAGTCCTAGCTTTCCACTAATTGGATTAATGAAGGCTAGAGTTAATGGCTATCAACTAGCAATCAATTGGACACTAGTGACTCAAGAAATCCTAAGTTACCTTCTCAAGCCAAGAACATAAAATCCTACTCTAACATCCTCTCAAGCATTTCATCAAACACTTGGAGGGTAATGAAAGAAAGCATTTTTATTTGTAAGAATAAAAGGAATCAACAATCAACAATTACAAAGAATTAACAAAGCAACAATCAACAACATCACAATCATATGAATTATCTCAAATTGCATTATTAAAAGAAAACAAAAGAACAAGAATATCTCAATTACAAAACCTAGAAACAAAATAAGAGAAATTACAACAAGAGGATAGGGGTAGAAAGAAGAACCAAAGTGTAGCAATCACCACTTGAAGGTAGAAGTAGAAGGAGACTTGAATTAAACCTAGAATTATGAGATCCTAATCTAACCCTAATTCCTAATCCTAGAGAGAAGTGAGAGCTTCTCTCTCTAAAACTAACTCTAACTCCTAAAACTAAGCTAATGATCAAAAGTATCTAAAGTCTCTTGATCCCCCTTCAATACTTGACTTAAATAGCATCAGAAATGAGTTGGATTGGGCCCACATGGCTCCTAAAACCGCTGGGGACGATTTCATAATAGTGGGCCACGGACAGAATCGGCGCGCGCGCGCAAAGTGCGCGTGCGCGCCCCTGAACGTGAAGCAACATATGGCAAAATTTATATCATTTTGAAGCCCCGGATGTTAGCTTTCCAACCCAACTGGAACCGCATCATTTGGACCTCTGTAGCTCAAGTTATGGTCAATTAAGTGCGAAGAGGTCGGCTTGACAGCTTTCCGGTTCTTTCATTTCTTCATGAGTTCTCCAACTTTACATGCTTTTTTTCTTCATTCCCTTGATCCAATCTTTGCCTCCTAAATCTGAAATCACTTAACAAACATATCAAGGCATCTAATGGAATCAAGGTAAATTATATTTATCTATTTCAAGACCTAAAAAGCATGTTTTCACTCTTAAGCACAATTAAAGGAGAATGTACAAAACCATGCTATTTCATTGAATAAATGTGGGTGAAAGGTGATAAAATCCCTTAAAGTTAATACAAGATAAACCCTAAAAATGGGGTTTGTCAGTACCTCATCCGGATGGTAAGAAGGTAACGGGTACTAAGTGGGTATTCAAAAATAAACTTGGTGAGAATGGACAAGTTGTTCGTAACAAGGCTAGATTAGTGGCCCAAGGTTACGATCAAGAAGAGGGAATAGATTTTGATGAGTCCTTTGCTCCGGTAGCTAGAATGGAAGCAATTAGGTTGCTTCTTGCCTATGCTGCCCATAAAGGTTTCAAAATGTTTCAAATGGATGTCAAATGTGCTTTTCTTAATGGCTTTATTAATGGAGAAGTGTATGTGGCTCAACCCCCCGGTTTTTAACATAAAGATTTTCCAAATCATGTTTTTAAACTCTCAAAGGCCCTTTATGGCCTTAGGCAAGCTCCAAGAGCTTGATATGAAAGGCTTAGTGCCTTCCTATTAGAAAATCATTTTCAAAGGGGAACCACCGACACTACTTTGTTCATTAAAGTTTCTAATGATGACATCCTTCTTGTTCAAGTTTATGTGGATGATATTGTGTTTGGATCGGCCAATGAGTCCTTGTGTGAAGAGTTTGGAAAACTCATGACTAGTGAGTTTGAAATGAGTTTAATGGGAGAGCTAACTTTCTTTCTTGGCCTCCAAATTAAACAAACTCCTAGTGGTACTTTTATTCACCAAGGCAAGTATGCAAAAGAATTGATAAAGAAATTTGGCTTAGAAAATTCCAAACCAATGGGAACACCAATGCATCCAAACAATAAACTTGAAAAAGATGATAATGGCAAAGATGTGGATGAAACACGGTATAGGGGAATGATTGGTTCATTAATGTATCTTACCTCCTCTAGACCGAACATAGTTCAAAGTGTGGGTGTATGTTCAAGATTTCAATCTCACCCAAAAGAATCCCATCTATTGGCCGTTAAACGCATCATTAGATATATTAAGGGAACATGTGATTATGGCTTATGGTATCCAAAATCTGATGACTTTTGTGCAGTAGGGTTTTGTGATGCAGATTATGTGGGAGATAGAGTGGACAGAAGGAGCACCTCCAGCATGTGTTGCTTCCTTGGAAGCTCACTCAACATGTGGTCAAGCAAGAAACAAGCCATAGTGGCTCTATCCACAGCTGAAGCTGAATATATATCCGCATCTGCTTGTTGTTCACAATTAATTTGGTTAAAAACTCAATTGGAAGATTACAAATTAAAAATCAATAGTATACCCTTATTTTGTGATAACATGAGTGCAATAAATATTTCAAAAAATCCTGTTCTGCACTCAAGAACAAAGCACATTGAAATCAAATATCATTTTATTAGAGAACATGTGCAAAAGGGTACTATTGATATTCAATTTGTAAAATCTGAAGAACAACTTGCTGATATTTTTACAAAACCTCTCTGTGAAGATAGATTCTGTTTGTTAAGAGAAAGCTTGGGAATGTTTGATTTAAGCCATGTTGAAAATTTATAAATTTCTGATTCTGCCCAGTTTTATCTCGTAGGAATGGACGAGATAAAAATAAGGCATGCTGGAGGAGCTATGATTAAGGGGGAGGCTGCGCAGACTTTGCTTCTCATGGGCCCCACAAAATCTTATTTGACCCCACCTTGACTTTTTATTGATCCCTCATTTTATGATGATCAAAATCTTTTTGTTTGTCATTTCAAATCTTATTGGAAGTGGTTATTGTCAAATCAAATCCCTCTCTCCATCTAATCCCTTGATTCTAGGAAATCACCTTTTTTAAAACCCTTTGGTTAATAACCGCGCCATTATGGTCATTAACTTCCCCATCATCTCTCTCCAATCCACATTTATTGCACCACTAACCTCCTTCCTTCCTCACTCTCTTTCGGCACTCTCGCCCCTTCATATTCAACTTCTCCATTCATCCTACCATGAAAAAGAAAACGGCACAAAAGAGAAGTGGCCGAACCCCCATTCCAAAAAGCCCACCTTTTTCATCACCTCAAACTCATACACATATCCATCTTCATTCTACCTCCTCTTCTACTCACTCACCTCCTTCTAAAAGGACCGAAACCATGCGCCGCAAGGTTATTGCTCATAAAACTTCAGGGAGAGGAAAGATTGGAAAGAACAAGCAATCTAGTGTTCAAGAAGATGAAGAGGAATCACACACCTCGCCACCTTCATCACCACCGAAAAGATCTACTCCACATACAAAAAGCTCTCAAAAAAAGCAAAAAAGTTTTGTATTGCATGATACAAGAGAACCTGCAAATTTGGAGTCACTAGAGTTCAAGAACAAATTTCACAAAAATCACTCCCACTTTGATCCCTCTCGGTTCTATTCATGTGCTTTCTATGAATTTCACAAAGAGGTTTTCCTGAAACGTCCTCTCTGCCTCTCTTACTTGGTAAATCTTGAAAATTGGCCACCAAAGGAATCAACTTTTCTTCCATGTTTGATGCTCTGAAGTGGACTCCACTGATTCACATTCAGAAGTTTGTTTACCCGGGACTGGTCCGGGAGTTCTATGCAGACATGCGCTTGATTGATGCCTCAATTCACTCTTACGTCAAGCGTGTTTACATGACCCTCAATCCTCAAAGCATAGGCGCTGCCCTTGGGTATGAAGATGAAGGGCCGAAAGTATACATAATTGATAAGTGGGATGATCAAGTTGGCATTGCACAACAAACAGTCTCGCAACACATCTGTGCAAATCTCTCTGTTTTGGATGGACTAATCCCAACTCATCGGGCACTAGGCCCTGAGAACTCTCTGTTGCACCGTATCATCACTCACATCCTCACTCCACAAGGCGGTTCTCACCATAGAGTAACAGTTTCTGATTCAATTATCTTATTTTCTCTCATTCTTCTTCCCAAATTTCATTTGCTTACATTATGATACGTCATATGTGGGAAGCAGTGAAAAGTACTAAAAAGGCTAATCTTCCATATGGCATGTTCCTCACATGTATATTTGAGTATTTTAAGGTTGATTTGTCTAATGAATCTGTTGAGAACAAGGTTTCAATGATTAAAGGAGGAGGAGTTTCGGGCAAAAAAGGAAAGCGGTCTGCTCACTCTGAACCATCTCTCAGCGATCTGGAGAGCCGTCCTGAAACCTCAAATGTCACTGCATCAATCCGGGCGGTTCTCAATGAGTTACGCAACATGTCCAAGTTGATGTTCAAATCCCACAAGACTGCCCGGAAATTGGAATATGAACAGGAAAGGGCTTGGAAGAAATGTCATGAAAGGGTTGGCTTCATGATTAAGAGCTTTGATGATGAAATGGGAACAGAGGATTGCGAAGATGAATCCGGTTCAGAGTTCAATCTTTCTGATGACTAATGACTGTTTCTTTACCTTTATTTGATATTGGCTCCATTAGGCTCAATCTGTTTTTTTGTATAAGCATGACTTGATACTCACTGCTCTATGATACTTTGATACACTCTTGTTACTTTATTATGGATATTTTGTTGTGTGACAAAAGGGGGAGGAAAATTAGTTTCAAAAATTGAAATTGAAACTAATGAAACAGGGAAGGATCTGTTGAAACAGGGGATGAAATTTTCAATTGAAAATTTATGATCACCCTTGTTTAAAGAATGCATGTTGTTATTGCATTTGTTTCACTATGGTTACTGCTGCTGAAAATGCATTTGGCATTTGGTAGTTTATGATGTTGTTTGATAAATATATTATTCTGATTATATAAATGCCTAAATGTTGATTTATCTTAATGAACATGCTTTTATAGGAATATTCTTATTCATCTTGGTAAACATGTTGGTTTGAAAATTTATTTTTGGCAGTTCCTTTAAACTGTGATATCTAACAGCTGCCCTGTTTTGATCAAGTGTGATTCAAAAATATTTTCCTTACTTGAATAATATGGCTCTGATATCTTGACTGGAAAATATTTGAAATTTTTCTGAACAACATTGTTTTGTGCTCAGTTGAAGTGTGTAAACTTTGAGCAGATAATCAATTTATTGATAACAAATGAGTTTTGTATATCACCAAACACTGCTCATAAATCAAGCATTCAACATTTCAAAATTAATATGTTGAATAACATTATTACTTCAAGCTTGATTGTTACAGGATAATGCTTCCCTTGGTAAAAACAGTATATATTAAAGGGGAACCTTGTGACAATTAGAAAGGGGGAGAAATTCAAATATTCAAAGGGAGTATTCTATACTCTAATCTTTAATTTCTTTCCATTTCAATTTTTAATAATGTTTGTTATCAAGGGGGAGATTGATGAGTTTGGAAAACTCTAATTTAATTTTGATGATGAACAAACATTATTGAAATAATTAATTACAAAATTATTGGTTTAATTTTCATGTAATAAGTGTTAATTAATAATTTTGTGATGCAGGCTTTATTATGGGCCGAACAGAGAAGAACAAATTCAAACAAAGTCCATTGGAATAATTTTCTTTCAGCATAGATGTTAAATTATTGAGATCATGGTGGTTGAAACAGTGTTATTGTCCATTGGGCCAGCAATTGTGATAACAAGCCCAATTAAAGTTTTTGGGATGAGACCAAAAAGGCTTGGTCCGAAATTAAAGGAAAATGAGGCACAATATTGTTTTATTCACTTAACAAAAGAAACCCATTCCTTTGATTATGTGCTGCATGCTTCCACGGATATCACCTTTATTCCTTGATGGAATCCAAATTTTATTAAATGGAGTTATTGCAGACCTTGGAACAATGAGAGAGAAATTGATTTGATGGGAATCATTATGATTAATGCTATACGCTACTCAAAGCAAGGGAAGTAAAAGCAACCATTCAATATGTTACATTTCATTTAATTGCTTTTACTTTAACTTCACATTCTCTCTCATCTCTTTCTTTCTTCTTCCTTCGGTCATGTCACAGCAACCATGGAAGCTACATTAAGCTACACTCACCGAAAAGAAGAAGCTGCATGCATCAAGACCATCAAGTTAATGATGGCAAGAAAAAGAAAACCAAAAGTATGCAGTGGCTGAGATAATCACCAAATGTAGTAAGATTTGGTGAGGTAATCTCGGATCCTCCATACTCAAAAAGAAAGAAGAAGATTCGGCCAGCAAGGAAGAGATTCTTGGAGGCATGGTTTGTCTCTGATTCTGCTCAACCACCACAGGAAGTAGCTAGAGTGGCGAAGTGATGGAAGAGGCAGAGATTGGAGCAGATGAAGCCATCATCATCATGAAGCATCAAGGGCCAGAAATCCATCTTGGAGAGGAAGCCAAGGATGGAGCGCTCGGATTGATGAAGAGTGACGACCAAGGAAGGACTAGAGGTATTTGCATGTTGGTTTTTGCATGAGTTTCCTCTTCTCTCTCTGTGGCCGAATCGGTTTTGTTTTGAAGGAAAAGAAGCTAAGCTCGGTTTTGTGTTTCAACTGTGAAGGCTTCACTTCTCTATAAAAGGGGTGAACAGTCATGGTTTGATTCAAGGAAAGAAAGTGAGAGTGCATTGCACAGAAGTCTCATAGCTACCTAAGCTTACAGAATTTCTTCTCCTTCAATGTATTCTGTTTAGTATTTTTCTGTTTAATTTTGTCATGTCTTGAGTCTCATGGAAAAAGGCAAACAGTGAGGTTTGTATGAAAAAGCCATAGAGCGAAAAAAAGGCAGAGAGTGCAAAATTAAAAGAAAAAGCCATAGATGTCTTAGAGTTCCTTTATACGTCTATGTTGTGTTTCATGATTTTGTGGGAATTCCTTGTAAGTTGGGTTAGCACTTTACAATTTGTAATCTGGAAGATTACAGTGAAATTCCATCATGTTTGTGATGGAGACTGGATGTAGGCTGCACTGCACTTAGCAGCCGAACCAGGATATATCTGGGTGTAATCTTTTCTCTCTCTTACTCCATTTCTGTTTCTACTGCACAGGAGCCAAATATCAAAAATGTCTCGTGCCAAGTGACGAGACAAAATGAAAAAGTCTCGTGACTAGGGATGAGATAAAAACAGAAAAGTCTCTTCTAAGTTCAACAAGTGGTTAGCAAACAAAAAGAGGGCTAAGATTCAACTCCCATTCTCTTAGCCACTGAAACCATAGAAATATTATTTCCCTTAAAATTTATAAGCATTGATGAGTAATCACCACCTCTTAGGAGTGGGCCCAATCCCGTTTGAATATTAGTTGTAGCGAAATTCATGAATCATGATAAACATATCTATCTTGTTAATACACTTCGGTTCTGCCAATAGCCAACTAGCCATGGGGGCATATATCAATAACTAAGCACAGATGAAAATGTTATATTAACAATAACAAATCCATGTTACACTTCTCACTTCTTCACCTGTGTAATACAACATCACTATCTTCTAACTCGTATAATACAAAATCATGGGGTTGGGAATTGGTAAATTTGGTATTCTCTATCTCAGTTCATAGATACAAAAGAATCTACTAATAATAATACCCATGCAACTTTCAACATGGCGTGCGTGTGTCCACTATACTTGTGATCTGTGAGGAGACACTAACTTATCATCTCTCTCTCAGGTCAACAACATCAAACTTCAAATTAGCATTCATATAGACATGAGAACAGTGCTCGTAGATTGGACTTCCATCCGAAGGCTCCTCATGGGGATGAAATCCTCGTTGTTGGCAGTTACGAATTACAGACACACCCCCTGGATCGGATAGATGAAATATGCCATGTGGACTGCAGTGCAACAGTAAACGTTTGATGCTTCAATTAGTGCAAAAAGTTAAATAGGACAGTAACATTATTTATCTTAGTTGTTCACGGTGGTTATTGTAGATGTTTCCTGGTTTAATTTATGACAAAAATGACATATAGATGCAAGAAAAAATAATGTACCTTGTTGTATCTGTAGGAGCCATGACAATTGCAATTGCCTCCGGTAACATTATCTATAAAGAAAAAAAAAATATACAACCATTCAGGTAACCTTACATCAGTTACACGCCTTTGCTGACTGTACGTTGCAAATTGTGGTTTTGTTGGAAAAAGAAAAAAGAACAGAGAGCAGCTTATACTCCATATTTCCACAAATCTTGCACTCCAAATTGTTAGCCTTGTGTACAGCATACGTTATTAAACTTTAAAATTTTCATACAAGTTATCATAAAAAGTGAAATGATAGTCGGTACGAAAATACACCCTGACCTTATCATGTTCGCTGATACCAAATACATATTTGTTTTCAATTTTTATTATATTGGGTTTATTTTTAAGTGCCTAGTCCGATTCATGCATCTTCATAATCAATGAATTCACACCACATACCAGTTCTCTATTAATATTCATGATATTTGCTCTTTTATCTTCTTTATCTGAACTATTACAAACCACAACTAAGAATCTATTATCTAGCATTATTGCAACTATTTCTTTTTCTCTTCCATAGCCTTAACAGGAAGGATGTACAGACTGCTCCAGCAAAATCTACAATGTGAATAGTCACAGAATTCGAATAATAATAATGCCATATTACCTGGTATGAGTAATGGGTGTGCAGGTCCACGGATGACATGAAACAAGTTTGTGATGGGTGTGTCTGAAATCAAATATAGAAATAAGATAAACTGGACATTTAAATCTAGTACAATAAGAGCATGTTCAGGAGAAGGGAGCGCAGGGAAGAGTTTGAAGAGTAATTATGAGTTCATTTTACTCTTCAAATATATCCCTTCTTTCTCTTTCCCTGCAAAACCTCAACTCACAAACACGCCAAAGGATCACTAAAGAAGGATGCAAATAAGCTCTGCTAGCTATCAAAAGGGTTTCTATCTTCAGTTGTATCTAACTATCTATTATTGGGGAAAACATTGATGGTTCAACCCACCGTCAGAGCTTAAGAATGAATAAGTGACAGTCAAGGATAATGGAGCTTACATGTATCCAGCCTAAAGGAAAGAGTGATAAGCTGTCCTGAACTTCAAATATTTCTTCTTCATTCAATGTTGAACACTGAACAAGAAATTAAATTAGACATACATTGCTCAACTGAAAATAATTAAAATTACAACAAACAATTAAAAAAATCATTAATGAATCATGAGAGAATTACAATCTTGAGTCTCCTAATTTTAAGGAATACTGTATTTAGCTTCTATTCATATATGTTTTGCATTATTCCATTTGAGAATCATTTTATCTCCCAACGATAATCCCAAGAGAATTGGCTTAAGAACCAGTTTCCTTTAAAAGTAATTGAGAAAATCCTATCATATGATTTACAGTTCCAACAGAGGTTTAGTAGCACTTTCACAACAAATGTAGATAAATAATCTCAGGTAAGTAGATAACAGTAAGAACAAATTATGCAACACTCATAAACTCAATGCATCACAACCTCAGATCAGTAAAAGTCTCACTTTGTCTGACAGGATAAAATTGGAAATAGAAAAAATGAAGAAACAGTCTATATAATCATTTAAAAACAAAAAACTGAACCACAAGAGTAAACATGACCATTATCTTACCGAGTCTGAAGTTGACTCCTGCTTTGGGATAATAAGTGTAGTGATATGGAAAACCCTGTTTTTCTGTAGACATGAAATTGCAAGCACAAAAATATATTAAAATTAGCAACCAAAATATTTCTAGAACACAGAAGTAAACAAAATTATGACTTCTTTTACCAGGGACCCTGCAAGAACACCACATGTCTCTAAGTTTTTCCGTGTGTTTTCGGAAGCCAGTCTCAAAAAATCTTCCATCATTTTCACAGGCTGCGACACAGAGTAAAGTGAACTTATAATAATTTATTACCCGGTTTAAGAACCAAACAAACCACACATAAGAACAAGTCACAATGAATGATCAAGAAAGTCCATGATGTGCTTTGAAATATTCCATTTAAAACGTAAAATAAATCAGGCTTACAATATGTAGGTGTTGGTATGTACTGGGACCAGGTCCAGAATCCTGAGAAGATTTAGCTGGTCCAGGCCTTGGATCTGCAACTTTTGAAGGAGGAATGGGAGAAGACTCGGGATACACCTGAGCAAGAACAGGAGGTGGCAAAGGTTGTTTGAGCAACTGGAAGGAGTCCTCCCTTGATTCAGTTACAACAGGAGAACAGGACTCAACAGCAGGATGCGACCATCTTCCGTCATCCAATGAGAGAACCGAGTTCATTGTGGATGCAGCTGGTCCTTGATCCAATTCTTTAATTGCCACAAGATCATATTGCCCAGTCTGATTCAAGCTGTCAGCATGAATGGCAAGAAAAATGTAAGGCTGTTATACTCCAGGGAAACAAAACTGAACAAGCAACTATGACAATGTTGACCTTCAGTGTTCAGCATTTGCTTATAATCAGATTCCTTTAAAGTGAAACATCAAATAATTTCTTTTTTAAAGAAAGCCAAACTATAATAATGAACGAGCCAAACCTTGAATCTTTGACGTGTGTCAGATCAGTACTGCTTGGATATTGAACCTGCATAAAGACATATATCAATATATCAAAATTATAGATTTTAGATACTTGATGTTGCTAGAACATTGCAAAGTCAAACTGGAGTTTTTACCTTAATTTCTGCACTAGGTCCAAGCCATTGGCCCCGAAGACCACTTGGCCCTAAGAATGAGTGTCTAGACAAAGTCTCCTTCTTTGGAGGAGGTACACTAAGGGATCTGCAGAACTCAAAAAACATTTATTGTATTTCCTCTTTCAGCACAGATGCATTTAAAAAAGAAAATGAAAATATCTGGAATGTATAGGACAGAGCTTCCTCAAGTCCTAATTCCCAAGGATAATATGAAACATACATGATGCTTAAAAGGCAAAAGGTGCTTTGCACTAAAGGTCTGCTGAATACAGGATAAGGGACTGCAACAGCATGTAACCACCCAAGACATTGGACAGAAAGATTACAATTTGAAGAGCGAGCTATAAGAAGAAACTCTGCTATAATAATAATAATAATACAATCTTATTTGCTCTCCTATAAATTACTGTTAATTTTTCTTTTGAGGGAATCAGGGTAAACATAGACAGGAAGGACTTCCATCCGCTAAATCTGCCACATGTAATCACTTACATATCCAAGTGCACAAAAGAAATTTCAATTGCAGACACAAAAGAAGCAAAAATCAATGATCATGGGTCATCCAATTTTATAACCTGACCAGCAAAGTAATGGTCTCCAGAATGGCCAGAACACCAAAGCGACCCATAACAACATGTAGCTCATAAAAACAGTAAAATGTAACTATAGAAGGACCAAAAGAATAGAATATAATTAGATAGAAAACTCTTACAGTTTCTGAAACTGCTTGTCAATGGGGATGGAATTTGAAAATGAGACATTATTGTTATATTTCCATGAAGAGTGTGAACCCAATCCAGCAGACTGCAGAGTGAAATTAATAACAGTAAAAGATCTTAACTATGTGCAAGCACATCAGAGCAAAAAATTTTCAACCCGCACAGAAGAATCATAAAAATTGCTCTATTATCTACTACCCACCTGTCGAAAATCCATGGGGGAGTTAGAGCTTTTATTGACAGGAGGCCATTCCAAGGACGAATTTGCTGAACTCGGCAAAGCCATATTAAAGCTGTTTTCTCCAGGCAATGGAGCTTCAAGATGTGAATTATTCAATTTGTTCACAAGGAGTTTAAATTCAGGCCGCAATGCTTCAAGCTCATCTATTACAGCTAGCAATCTCTGTTATTGAAAAATGACATGCAAGACACAACATTACTAAATACTAAATACCAAATACATAAATTACTAAATTAAAACAAACACCTATCTACCCATTACAAAAGTAGCAAAGAAATTTCCGAACCTTCTTATATGCTGCTCTTTCATTATGAAGTGAAGCTTGATAATCTCGATGGTATGGTATAGTCTCAGAAACCAAACTACAAAGGGCAAAAATTAAGTTTACTAAGCAGAAAAAGGAGAAGATCATGCCCAAGGAAACTGCAAGCTTATCAGTTGGCAACAAAGGAAATCCACATAACATTTTACCTTGAAAATCTAAGAAGTATGATATACAAGTCAACTATATTGTTCTCCTGCCGGTAGATACTTGCCTGTTGACAAAAACAGAATGCATAATTGATAGTTCCTATATTCAGAAACCTATTATTCGAACATTTCTTAATGATCCTAAATTGCATGTATTAGGCAAAGGCATAAGCAGAAGGTGGATCAGACGGTGGGGGAAGCAAGTCTGAATCAGCTATTTGTATAGAAGCGATCCTAAATGAGTTGCTAGAAAGAGAAAGATCCTATTTCTGTGGTTTGAGAAGATTCCAGAATAGATATGGTGGAAAAGCCCTAACAGAATGGATCGGAATCTGGATTAAGGAATAGAGTACCTGCTTGAGGAGGTTATCGGCGATACGATAGTAATAACGAAGGGGAATGCGATTGTCAACTTCGACTCTGCGAGCGATGGAATCCAAGTCGATCCTCATCTTCAATGGAACCAAATTGTCAGTGACAAACAGTTCCTTCTTCCAACTGAATCGATCAGCCTCTTTCTTTCTCTGTCTATTTCTCTCTTTCCGTGACTGAATTGAGAAGTTGGCACGGTTTTTGTTGTGTTGCAAGTTGCAGAAAAGAAGAAGAAGAAGATTGAAAGTGCGTGCGTGTGAACCAAGTCGTTAAAACTCGTCGTTTCGAACAAAAGGTTGCAGCTACGCTTTTCAATTCATGTCAACATTGTGAGCTAAGGTTGGATTATTCAATAAAATAAATCAATTAAATTAATTCGAGAAAATAAATAATTAAGCCAATGGTTTTTCTGAAAATAGAAACTTAGTAATTAATCATTTATAATTTAAAAATGTAATCCCTTTTAATTATTTAAAAAAAATAATAAAATTAGCATAAAATAATCTAAAATTACTTTATTTTATATTCTTTAATTTCTGTTGGTATAATTGATTAATATTAAAAATAAATAAGTATATAATTTTAAATGCTACATGCCTAAGTTTATGTATATTAAAAGTTAAATTATCTTCCACAGATTGCAAAAACAATGTGCCAGATAGAAACTCACCACATGACATGGTAATATATATGAATATGTTCAAGTCTAAGACACTAATTTATGACCAAAAATTGTAAATTTACAAAAAACAATAAAACTAAAAATGAGTGTTGTTATGTGCTATGAGAAGAGTGGCATAAAGAAGTTCATTCCAGGAGTCTGGAATTCCAGGGAGGCACCAATGGCTGCAATCCTGAACCGTTGTTCTTAGCCGCCCTTTATTGTTATTATTGACAGAGGGATGGCCATCTTTTCTGTAATCAGTCATCTTTGTAATGTTGAGGTAAAACACTGGTGTCTTCATCTCTGATATCACACTTTCAAGTATCCTCATTGTCCATGGATATTCTCCAAGGTACCTCTCATTTGTTATTGGTTCCTTCTCTCCATCACATTTTCCTCCAGAGTTCCATTGCCCTCCTTTGTAGTGAGAAGCTGAGAATCCTGTGAAGAACACCCTTGTGCGCCTCCTGTCCACTCTCGAATCCACCCAATCCGCCCATGTCTTCAGTGCTTTCCTTAATGCTTCCGAAACTTGTAGTCTCTCATACACATGATTCCCTTCTTGAAAGTAATTTATGCTGAAACAAGAACCAATAATTATGAATGTTAATGAATTGTATATATGAGTAGAATTATAAAATTAATTACCCGTTTCTGGTTTTGTAGTGATTCCACCAGTGGCCTGTGTTGAAAATGATGATATCAGCATTATTGTATTGAGACTTAGAAGCTTGGATCATGTCAAGCCTCAGAGTCTCTCTTTGACCCGTATTTCGTAACACTTTCCATTCTTGAACTAGAAATGGGGATTTCACAAACTCTATCGAACATGCATAGTCCTATTATTATTATCATCATCATCATCACAATAACATACATTATTAATTAAACATCAAAGCATACAATAGTACGATACAATTCTTATGTATAACTTACTCTGAAATTGAGAGAGAAAAAACCTTGAGTCCTGAATTCACGGCGTCCCGAAACTTCATAGATTCTGGTCTTATCTTTGAGAGAAGCTCTCAGAGAACACGCGAGGGATTGCCACATGTTCCTGTTCAAGGAGTCTCCTACAAACACCACCCTCTTACCTCTAAGCATCCGTAACATTTTCAACCCATCAAACCTATATAATAAGATCAAGGAACAAGGTTAAGAAGCTAAACTATATATTCTTTTTTATTTCTTAAGCTACAAGTTACTAATAGAAACAGAGTAGTTAACCTTGGAATGTGGCAACCGTGTGGCTTCCATCGATATTTAAGATAATCAAAGTCTGAACGTCCATTCTTGAAGCAGTTGAAAGCGTCATCAAGATAGGGACATGAAGCATGTTGGTAAAGTGGTTCAGCATGTTCATCACGAACCCAAGTGCCATCAAAGATGTCGCAGGAAGCGAGGTCTCTGATAGCTTGTGAGTCACTGTTGGTGGAGTTGGCGTGAGTTCTCTCTGCGGCAGTGACGGAAGACAAGGTGCTTCTGCTGCGTGGTTTGGAAAGCATGTGGGAGTTGGAGAAAGGAGAAGATGGAGGGAATAATGGGGTGGCGGCGGGGTAGGGAGTGGGAGAGTTGCTGGTGTAAGATGCAGAGAGGAGGAAGAGGGAGAGAAGGAAGAAAGGAACCGTAAGAATGTGATGAGTTCTTGGACGTTGTTGAAGGTTTCTTGAAAATTCAGATGATGCGAACCATGGCTTCTTGAAGCACGCCATGCCAATATTCATTCACTGATTTCCACACTTTCACTTCCTTTCTTTTTCTCTGTAAAAATATTTATATATTTTAGTTTTAACTTTTAAGTTTTAACCTATGCATTGAAGAGCTTGAAAACATATATTATTTGCTTTAGTCTTTTTACTTATAAATACTTATTATGTAGTTATACTTTGTGCACTTTTGTCTACCTTTTAATCTGAACAATATATAATTAAAAAAGGTTATTTGTATATTAAACTTGATTTATAAATCTTTAGATGAATAATTTATAACTATTGATTACATCATTTTGGTCTTTTTAAGTCATTTCTGTTTGTTTAATTTCAAAAAAGTAACTGTAGCTAAGCCTAGGTATTTACTAAATAGAATAAATTTCTAATAAGTCGAAACAAGTCATTTATATACATATGCACAGTTTTTTTTAATATTTTAAATTTACGTGCGTCTTCTTAATGTTTAAAATTTATATACGCACATTCTTTTCATTGCTTCTTCTTCTTATTTTTCTTCATTCCTGCGTTCTCTTCTTTTTTTTTTTTGTTTTTTATTATCTTTCTCTTTTGTTATCATCGTCACTATTACCACCATCTTCTCCTCTCCCTCCTTCTTATTTCATTGAAATTTCTTCTCCTCTTTCCTTTATTGTCATCATCACTACTACAACCTCCATCTCCTTCTCCTCTTTCTTTTCTCGTTTAAATTTTTTCGATCTCATCCTTCCTTTTTCTTCTCCTCCCGTTCCTCTTCCATCATCATTATCATCGTCGTCGTCTTCTTCTTATATGTATAACAGAATAAAGAAAGAAAGAAATAAGAAAAAAAAAAGAAGAAGAAAATTACAGCATTAAAGAAGACATTTTTGTACTTTTATAGCAAAATTTCGGTGTAAAATCTAAAAAATTTGTGGTATTGTTAAAAAATTTCAATGTATTTATACTCTAATAAGTTCTGCATAATTCAAAACTTTTCCTATTCTTTCTCCTCATCTTCTGCTGCTTTTTCTTCTTCTTCTTTTTCATCATCGTCATCATCTTCTTTTTTTCTTGTTCATCTTTTCCTTCTTATTTTACCTTCTCAAGTTTCTTATTGTTTTACTCTATTAACAAAAATAAAAACAAAAATAAAAATTAAACAAATAAGAAGAAAAAACACATAATACTGCAAAATTAATAGGAAGAGGATAAACCTACATTCATTCAACTAAAAGAAAGAAAGAAATAAAGAAAAAAAAGGAAAAAATGTTTAATTAAAGAAAATATTTTTTGTATTTGTAGCAAAATTTCGGTGTAAAAACTAAGAAATTTATCTGTTATTGTTAAGAAATTTTGGTAAATTTTTATTTTGATAAATTCTTCATAATTCAAAACCCTTCCTCTTCCTTTTCCTCATCTTCTGCTGCTTCTTCATCTTCTTATTTTATTTTCTCATGATTTTTCTTATTTCATTCTCTTAAGAGAAATAAAATAAAAAAAATCAATGCTACAAAATTATTAGAAAGAAAAGAAGGAAAAGAAAAAACACAGCAATAACAGCAGCAATAAAAAAACAACGATAAAAAAACACGCGAAGAAGAAGAAATGACGCAAAGAAGAGGATTCCGTCTTTGTTTGTGTGCTTATTTTCGAATTGAGTTTGTGTATCGCAATCATTAAGTAATTTTGGTGCATTTCTGAGTTAATTGAGGTGGATTCTAGATTTAATTTTAGAGTTAATTGAGGTACATTCGAAAATCAAGCTCAGACTAAAAGTGCACCTTATTTAGATCTAGAATGCACTGAAATTCAATATAGAATGCACCGAAATTACTTAACGATAACCCTCTTAAAAACTTGTGTCGCAATTAAAAAATTCAGTGTCAAAATTGAGAACCTTCTGTGTAACGGTTAAAAAATTTTAGTGTTATTTTCTGATAAATTTTACATAACTCAAAACTTTTCTTCCTCCTCCTTATTTATCATTATTATCTTCTTCTTTTTTTGTTTGTCTTCTTTTTCTTCTTATTTTATTCTTTTAACAAGAATAAAAAAAGAAAAAAGCAAATAAAAAAATATATAATGTTGTAAAATCAATAGGAAGAGGAGGAGGAAAAGGAAAAAAATGCAGCAATAATAGCAACAATAAAAGAACGACGACGAGGATGAAACACACGAAGAAGGAGAAAGGATGCGAAGAAAAAGGAGGAGGAACGCAAAGAAGAAGGAGAAGGAAAAAGGGGGAGGAGGAACGCAGGATACAAATGTTGGAGGAAGAACGCGAAGAAGAAGAATAAAAAACACGAAGAAGAACGGTGTAATTTCACACGTGCGTTATGTAAGTGAATTTTATTGGATTATGGTTAACTTTGTTGGACTTAGTTAGCAAAAAAGTTTGAATGTGTAGCAAAATTGTACTAATTATTCTCTCGATCTCTCACTCACACATAGAATATATATTTTATATAAATAGTTTATTTTTAATGTATATATAACATGACAGTACTTTAATTATGTTTAACGTGAATATTAATATTGCCGGTAATTTTGTTTAGAAAAAATAAGGGTTAAGTACGATTTTGGTCCCTAAAGTAGGGGTTGAGAATTTTTTCCATCTCCAGTCCTTTTTCGCCTACAAAATAGTTCCTAAGGTTTAACTTAGTTTTAAAATCGTCCTTTTTACCAAAATATTAATTTTTATTACCAAATTATCCTTAATTAAAAAATTATTAAAAAAAGAAAAAAAAAACGGGTTAAAGACTGGGGAACAGGGGAAGGGTTAATCACGCTGGGGGAGGTGGGTTTTTAATGGAAGAAGAAGGGGACGAGAAAGGGGTGGGGAAGGGAATCCGCCGGCGCTGCTCCTTGCCGCCACTGCTGCTCCTTGCCGTTTGGTCGCTGGATCTCGCCGCTACTCGTCGTCGTTCGATCTTCGCCGTTGCTCCTCGACATCGACGCCAGTAGATCCGCGAGGGTGGACGTCGTGCATTGCTTGCTGCTCGCCGTTTCTGCTTCTCCTCCTTGCTCGGTCGCTGGTCGTCGCCGCTGTTTCCGATCAGGTTTGCTGTCTTCTTGGTCCACTTGGCAACTATTCCTATCACTGGTACTGGGATTAACCTAGCTAGGAGCCTTGGTGGTGTCATCATCTTTAACAGAGACCATGCATAGAATGATCAAGTATGTCTTCTTTGTTTCTGGCTTTTTCTTTTCTCACTCATTTCTATCTGAATTTTATATGTCATTTTCTTCATTGCAATGGATTTTCTGGGTTGGATCTTTCATTGGAGCTGCTCTTGCTGCCGTGTACCACTAGATAGTCATCTGATTTTGCTTCTATTTATGCTTCTAATTACATTGATTTTACTTCTAATTACATTGGGCCTTTCTTTGTGTTTCTGCTTCTGTTTCACTCTGATTTTGATTCTGTTTCTGCTTTTGATTACATTGTTCTTGCTTCTGATTTTATTATTGTTGCTGCTGGTGTTGTTGTTGTTCTTCTACTTCTGGTTGTTGTTGTTTCATTGTTGCTTATGATTCTACTTTTTTTTTTCTGGTTGATTTTGGGAAAGAAGGAGAAGGGGGAGGGGATTCTGGTTGATTTTGGGGAAGAAGGAGAAACGGAAGGGGAAGGAGAAGAGGAAGGGTATTTTAGTCCAAAGAACTATTTTAAAACTAAGTTAAATCTTAGGGACCATTTTGTTGGTAAAAAAAGGTCGGAAACGAAAAAAAATTTCATCCCTTACCTTAGAGACTAAAATCGTACTTAACCCAAAAATTATATATTTATGAAGTGTAAAAAATGGCTGAAAATTTTAAATATGACAAAATTGTTGGTGTATATAATGAAAAATGGGTCAAAATTAAATGTGTGAAAAACGGGAATATGGTATAAGAACTTTTCGTTGAGGGCAAAATATTTTTTCGAAAATTTTTATTAAAAAAGAACTTGTTGAAGGCAGTTTTCTTCCATTTTTTGTACGAGTAAATGGTCAAGTTAGTCCCTCCAAGATTACGCAATCTCTAATTTGATCTTCGAAATATTTTTTTTAATCAAATTCATTCTTGAAAGATTTTAGTTTAGTCACGTTAGTCTTTCCGTCACTTTCTACATTGACGGTGTTAAGAAAAGCTGACGTGACACGTTAAGTTACATGTCAGCAGACCCTCTACATCCTAATGACAGTCAGCACAATATCTTTATAAAATTTGATCAAATCAGTCCCTAAATGACAAACCCTATTTTCAAAATGTTGCATATATATCTCCTTCCTATGGAGTGTAGTTGCAGCGATTTAGACGACAATATTGGAGGTCGTCGGCATGATGGTTGGTAAAGATGGAGGTCGAAATGGTGGAACTAATCAACTTTAAGCTATTGAAAATGTTTAATCAACTAGAACGAAACCCTAACCGCAAAAACAATTTTCAATTTCAACCAAAAAATACCAACAAGAAACAGAATTTAATAATGGTACAATCCTAAAAAAAAGTTCAGTAACAAAAAAATTCCTTTCCACAAAATTGAATTCCACAAAGAAAATACAAACCCAAAACCAAACAACATAACAAATACTAAACATAAACAATGACAAGAGAAATTGGTAACCAGTGCTCCTTTAATATTCAGAAAACAGAATCCTTGATCGACTTTCATGAATCAACAAAGAGCAAAATCCCAACCCCGTAATCAGTTTTCAGTTCCAACAAAAAATACTAACAAAAAACAAATTTTATCAATGGCACAATCCTAACAACAAAGTTAGTAACCAACATAAAATAAAACCTTAAACAATGACAAAAATGGCCGTTGGTCATGTCTTCAATCACTGAGCTGAAGCCACTCCTCAATGGCGAACTCGCAAACACGCTGTGTCAGATACTTCAATCGATGATGATGATGATGATGGCTTGTTTATCTTCTCCTCAGCGACGTCGAAAATGAAGTGAGAGGGAGAGTCTTGTGAGAAAAAACAAAGACGTTGCACTGGATGCTTCAATCGGCGATGATGATGAAGGCTTCTTCGTCTTCCTCAGCAATATCAAAAAGGAAGTAAGAGGGAAAGTCTTGTGAGAGAAACAAGGACGTTGTACCAGATGCTTCAATCGACAACAAGGATGAAGACTTATTCGTCTTCTTAGCGATGTGGAAAAGGGAGTGAAAAGGAGACTCTTATAAGAGAAATACGATTTTGTGTGTTACTGTGAGTAAATGGAAGTGAGAGAGATCAAAACGACGTAGTTTCAATCATGTCCCTCACCCTTAAAAATGACGTTGTTTTAATGTCGATATAATCAGTTTTCAGTTCCAACAAAAAATACTAACAAAAAACAAATTTTATCAATGGCACAATCCTAACAACAAAGTTAATAACCAACATAAAATAAAACCTTAAACAATGACAAAAATGGCCGTTGGTCATGTCTTCAATCACTGCGCTGAAGCCACTCCTCAATGGCGAACTCGCAAACACGCTGTGTCAGATACTTCAATCGATGATGATGATGATGATGGCTTGTTTATCTTCTCCTCAGCGACGTCGAAAATGAAGTGAGAGGGATAGTCTTGTGAGAAAAAACAAAGACGTTGCACTGGATGCTTCAATCGGCGATGATGATGAAGGCTTCTTCGTCTTCCTCAGCAATATCAAAAAGGAAGTAAGAGGGAAAGTCTTGTGAGAGAAACAGGGACGTTGCGCCAGATGCTTCAATCGACAACAAGGATGAAGACTTATTCGTCTTCTTAGCGATGTGGAAAAGGGAGTGAAAAGGAGACTCTTATAAGAGAAATACGGTTTTGTGTGTTACTGTGAGTAAATGGAAGTGAGAGAGATCAAAACGACGTAGTTTCAATCATGTCCCTTACCCTTAAAAATGACGTTGTTTTAATGTCGATATGTCTCTTAACGTGCCATGTCAATTTTTGTTAACTCTGTCAACGTAGAAAGTAACAAAAAGACTAACGTGACTAAACTGAAATTTTTTAGGGATGGATTTTATTAAAAAAAATTTCTGAAAACTAAATTAGAGATTGTGTGATTTTTTTAGGAACTAATTTGACTATTTACTTATAGTTGTATTCATTCATTTTGAAATTTTGAATTGAGATTAGAGAAAAAGAAGAGATGTGAATTGTAAGGAGAAAGAAATTCTATAAGAAAGAAGAATTTATTGTCATTATATTTTTTTCTGAGATATTTAAATAATAAATTTTTAATTTATAAAATGTACAGTTTTTTGTAAGATTAAAATAAAATACATTTTAATCTATTTTACCAAAATATTTAAAAGTTAGTGATAATTATTTGGTTGATTTAAGTCGTAATAATATAAAATATATATAGTTTTACTGATTATTGGTGAACATCTTAGTTAAATAAAATAACATAAATGTTATTTTATTTTTAGTAAGAATTGAATATAAATTTTATAATAAAGGAAAAAAAGTTATTTAAATATTAAGAAAAATATTTTTCAAATTATAAATGAGTCGTATAAAGATGACATGTTAGAAAAATGAGTTATATAAAGAAAAATGGTGTACATGAATTAGAATTAAATTTATTTTTTGGTAAAAATTTAGGTGTAGTTAATTTTACGTAAAATTAATAAAAATTTAGTCAAATCGTTCAAATCATTTAACTGTTATTAACTATCAACTTTCACGTAAAATTTGACTATACTTAAATTTTCACTTTATTTTCCTGTATCACTTCTCTGCATCTTTTCATTTTTTTTTTCTGTATCACTTCTCCGCATCTTTTCATTTTATGATTTCATCTCCTTCGATTGTAATGCTTCTTTTTATGCTATCCCAATCTTCTTTATTCATCATCTTCTTCGTTCACTGTCTGCTTTATGCATGTTTGTTGCCTTCTTCGTTGAAGTCATGTCTCTGATCAGGATAACCATTTTCCCAGCTTTATTATATTGATTTATTTTTTATTATTATTTTTTGTTAATTTCTTTATGTAATTTTCGTTGATGTTCATTTCTATAGAAACTTGTTTTAGAGCTTGGCCATTTCTATACATGAACTGATGAAAGGGGTCACAAATTGAGGGATGTTGTGAAATAAATAAATAATAAAAAATAAATATAAAATAAATAATATAAATAAAAAAATTTAGTATTAATATTTATCATAATTAATATCTCAATATAATAAAAGAATATATATATATATATATATATATATATATATATATATATATATATATATAAAAGAGAGGAAAAAATGTTTTATATATAGATAGTATAAAAGGACAGACAGAATTATTATTGATGAGGTAGTCTTATGTCTTAGATTCTATCTCTATTTATATTTGTACAAAATTTTTCTTTTTTAAACTTTGGAAAGATGGCACCGTCTATATTAAAGTTTTGTACCATCCAAGTAAACTTAGTTGGAAGAATGGTTGGTGATCATTCATATTGTAATACTCTTTTTGAATGACCATTAAGGATTATGCCTCGTTAAAATTTTACTAAAAAAAACTTAATGAAAAAAAACTTTAGTGAAAGAAAAAAATTAATGATGAAAACTGCCTCATTAAAAACCTTGTCAAAAAAAAACCAATAGAAAAAAAAACCTGACCAAGGGAAAAAGAGTACAGTCTCCCCCTCTTATCAACATTATTTAATATCTCAAAATCGGCGCATCCCAATCTGATGTACCAATCTTTCAAAAAAGAATTTTAGGAGTGACTTTGTAAATAAGTTTATACACGCCTCGCGCCGAACTCGATCAATAGTTGTGCCGATATGGTAAATGCCTTACTACAAAACCGGAGATTTCTCGTCCTGCTCGAGCCATTAAAGAGGGAGAGGAGTGGCTCCTTCCGCTGGGAGTTGGACATCAATTATTCCTTGATTTTGAAGGTCTTGAATGAAGAAGAATTTGGGAGAAATATGCTTTGTTCTATCACCTTTGATGTATCCACCCTTAAGTTGAACAATGCATGCTGTATTATCTTCAAATAGAACAGTTGGAACTATTTTTCTATCAGTCACTCCACATGATGATAGAATATATTGGATTAAACTCCTGAGTCAAAAACACTCGCGACTAGCTTCGTGTATCGCTAATATTTCAGCATAATTAGAGGATGCTGCTACGATTGTCTATCTCGTAGACCTTCATGATATAACTGTACCACCATATGTGAACAGGTGTTCTGTTTGAGATCCTCCTTTGCGTGAATCAGACAAGTATCCTGCATCTGCATAGCTAACTAATTATGACTTGGATCCATATGGATAAAACAATCACATATCAACTGTTCAATGAAGATATCGAAAGATTTGTTTAATTCCATTCTAATGTCTTTTGGTTGGAGAGGAATTATACCTTGCTAGTAAATTTACAGCAAATGATATAGCAGGTCGTGTATTATTAGCAAAATACATTAGTGCCCCAATGGCACTGAGATATGGTACTTTAGGACTAAGGCTATCTTCATTTTCTTCTTTAGGACGGAATTGATCATTTTCCACATCTAAAGACCTTACGATCATTGGGGTACTTAATAAATGTAAATTATCCATATAAAATCTCTTTAAGATCTTTTCTGTGTATGTTGTTTGATGAATAAGATCTCATTTTTTACATGCTCGATCTGCAGGCCGAGACAAAATTTAGTCTTTTCAAGATCTTTTATCTCAAACTCTTCTTTTGTAACTTTTATCATTGTTGGAATCTCTTCAGGGGTTCCAATGATATTTAAATCATCAATGTACACAACAATTATAATGAATCCAAAACATATGGGTAGATATCATCATTCTTGAATCCGTTTTTGGCCAGATACTCGGTAAGACAATTATACCACATTCGTCCAGATTGCTTTAAACCATATAAAAATCTTTGTAATTTGACTGAGTATAACCCTTGTGAATATTCATTGGACGATTTAGATATCTTTAATACTTTAGAGACTTTCATATAGATATCACGATCTAATGATCCGTATAAGTAGGTTGTCACCACATCCATTAAATGCATATGTTGTCTATGGTATGTGGATAAACTGACCAAATAACGCAATGTTATTGCATGCACTATAAGGGAATATGTTTTTTCATAATTTATACTGGGCTTTTGTAAAAAATATTGTGCCACAAGTCGAGTTTTGTAGCATACGACATTTTTCTCATTTCGTTTTCTCACAAATACCCATCTGTCTCCAACAGATTTTACATCTTCTGGTGTACGGACTACAGATCCAAAGACTTCATATTTTGCAAGTGAGTCTAACTCAACCTTCATAGCTTCATTCCATTTTGGCCAATCATTCCTTTGTCGACATTCTTCGACTGTTCTTGACTCAAGATCCTTACTTTCATGCATGATATTTAATGCCACATTATATGCAAATATTTCATTGACAATTGTCTTATTTCGGCTATAAAGACATAATTTATCAAGATCTTGTCATTTTCACAATTTTTAGGTACCTGAATGTCTTCTGGCGTCAAAATTATATTAAAATTTTGGACAACTGCAGGTGTCTTTACTATGTCTTTACCTTTTTTCTTTTTTGAGAAATTTTATCTTTGGAACCGATAGGTCTACCATGCTTCTAGCGTGAATTTGTTTCAATGGCCACTTGTCCAATTAGGACATTAATTCGAATTGGGGCATTTTTAACTGGTATATAAGATTTGGTTATCTTTTTTGTATCAGAAAATGCATCAGCCAATTCATTTGCTATTCTTTACAAATGTATAATATTTTGAACTTCTAGTTCACATTGCCCTGATCGAGGATTTAAATGCATCAAGGATGATGCATTTCAATTAAGCTCCTTTTCAGGAAGTTTATTTTCTCCCCTTAATGTTGAAACTTTTGATTCATCAAAATGACAATATGCAAATCGGGCTTTAAACAAATCTCTTGTTTGTATCTCAAGATACCTCACTATAGAAGGAGAATCATATCCAACATATATTCCCAATTTTCTTTGGGGTCCCATTTTGGTGCGAGAAGGTGGTGCAATGGGAACATATATCGCACACTCGAATATTCTTAAATGGGAAACATTTGACTACTGGCCCAAAGCTAATTGCATAGGAGAGAACTGATGGTAACTTGTTGGCCTCAAACGAATAAGTGTTGTAACATGTAAAATAGCATGCCCCCAAGTCGAGGTTGGGATATTTGTTCTCATAAATAAGGGTCTAGCAATTAATTGGAGGCGTTTAAGTAATTTTACTAACTCATTTTGTGTGTGAACATGAGCTACTGGATGTTTAACGCTTATTCCATTAGCCATACAATAAGCATCGAAGGCTTGGAAAGTAAATTCATCAGCATTATCAAGACTAATTACTTTGATTAGATTTTTTTAGAAACTGTGCTTTTAATCAAATAATTTGACCAAGTAACCTCGCAAATGCCAGGTTGCAAGAAGACAATAAGCACACATGTGACCATCTCGAAGATGCGTCTATTAGGACCATAAAATATCTAAAAGATCCACATGATGGATGAATAGGTCCACATATATCGCCTTGAATCTTTTGTAGAAATTTAGGGGACTCAAATCTAATCTTTACTGGTAATGGCCTTAAAATTAGCTTTCCTTGAGAACATACAACACAACAAAATTAATTGGATTTAAGAATCTTCTGGTTCTTTAGTGAATGTGCATGGGAGTTTTCAATAATTCTCCGCGTCATGGTTGTTCCCAAATGACCCAATCGATCATATCTAATTATAAATTTATTTGGGTTGGTAAACTTCGGGTTTACAATGGCATGTGATTCAATTGCACTAATTTTAGTATAATATAACCCGGATAAAAGTGATGACAACTTTTCTAATATAACATTTTTGTTTGAATCATGAGTTGTGATACATAAGTACTCATGATTTCCCTCATTCATTGTTTCAATATGATATCCATTTCGGCGAATATTTTTAAAACTTAACAAGTTTCTTAGAGGCTTGGTAGACAATAGTGCATTATTTATTATGAATTTTATTTTTTCGGAAAACAAAATCGCTCTTCTGGAGCCTTCTATCACATTGCCTGAGCCAATAATAGTATTAACATATTCTTCTTTTGGTATAAGATGTGTAAAATATATATTACTTTTGAGAATAGTAAGTGAACTTGCACTATCCGCAAGGCAAACATCTTTACTATAAGTCATTGCTATTTTCTTGAAAGACAAATAATAATAATAAAATGAGTAAAAGTATATGCACAGTAAAATTATTATTATTTTATAACTTGACATATTTAGTAATTTTGAAATTCATAAACATAAATATTTTATTAAATATTATTTATATACATCACACTTGAAATTCAAATACATAGGGAATAAAACTTAAATTTTTTTTACATTATTTATTTATATGAGTACTTAACAAACCCACATATTAAACTTTTCCATCATTGATCAAATGACCAATATTTCTTCAAGATCCTCAAAGAAATCAGATACATCATAATGAGTGGTGTAATTTTCAGAACATCATTTGAAACAAAATTAGTCTCCTTTCCTTTGTCGTCCTTTTTCAAAGATGCTTGATAAAGATCGACTATGTGCCTTGGGGTACGACAGGTACGCGACCAATGGCCCTTTCCACAACAACGGAAACATTTATCCTCTATTGATTTATTTTTCCCATTGTTTCTTTCTTTATCCCACTTCTGGTAAGATTCTTTCTTATGAACATAACTTTTTCTTCCTTCCATAATTTTTCTTGTTACTAAAACCTTGTCATTTAGCTCTTATGGGGTAATGATTTGCCGCATTTGCTTCAGAAAATGGGGCGGCGCCAGCTAGGCACGCTTCATGATTTTTTAAGAGCAACTCATTGTTGCATTTAGCAACAAGAAGGCAAGAAATTAGCTCAGAATATTTTTTAAATTCTTTTTCTTGGTACTGCTGTTGTAGGAGCACATTCGAGGCATGGAAGATTGAGAAAGTTTTCTCTAACATGCCATTATCAGTTATTTTTTCCCCACATTATTTCATTCGTGAGCTAATTCAAAACATTGCTGAATTGTATTCATTTATGGATTTAAAATCTTGTAGACGTAAGTGCGTTTCCTCATATCGGGTTTGAGAAAGTATCACTGTTTTTTTATGATTATACCTTTATTCAAGGTTTTTCTACAAATTTGCAGGATCTTTTAGTGTGAGACATTTATTTTTTAATCATTCGTCAAGATGACGACAAAGGAAGATCATGGCTTTGGCTTTATGCTTCTGGGATGCATTATTTTCAACCTTAATGATATCTCCAAGTTCCATTGAATCAAGATGGATTTCGGCATTTAATTTAGTATCCATGATAAGTAGTTGTTTCTAGATATATCAAGAGCATTAAATTCAATATGAGAGAGTTTTGCCATAATAAAAATTTATTACTTGAGTCTTCTTAAATTTTGATCAGAGTCTCGCACTGATAATGTGTTATGAAATAAATAATTAATAAAAAAAGAGGTAAATACCAAATCGGTACCCGAAAGATTCTGACGCTGACAAAATAGTCCCTAAAAGATTTTAAAATTTGATAAGCGTGTCCCCGAGCTCGCCAGAGCAAATTTCCAGCAAGCACAATGCTGATGTGGCCACCGTGTTTTGGTGACTTGGCAAACCACCCCCAAAGTCCCCTCCCCAACGCACACTCCCTCCCCTTTCCTCTCCCTCCCTGTCGCAGCCCCTATTCCCAACGCACTCTTCTCCCCCTATCGCAGCCCCTTCCCCAACGTACGTTCCCCCTTCCTCTCTCAACACCATCATTCGCAACAACAACAACTTTAACATCAACAACTTCCACCACTCTCCCTCTCTAACGCACACTACCCCTCTCCCCCTCAACCCCACCATTCGCAGCAACAACAACCTCAATATCAACAGCAACAATAATCTCCATCACTCCCCCCTTCTTCAACGCACACTCCCCTCTCCCTTTCTCAACACGACCACTCACAGCAACAATAACCTCAACATTAACAGAGTTGCCCCAAATCATGAATTGTCCCAAATTTTTAGGTTAAATTATCATTAAAAAAGATTAATAACAATAAAACTTAGAAAAAAAAACAAATTCATATACAATAATCAAAATAAAATAAAATAAAGCTTAATACAGACACCACCAAAATAAGAACAGAAAAAGAACACCATACACAGAGGAGGCATGGCAGTGACTAAGGGCTATCAGCAAGCAGATACAAGCAGTGAAGGCGACAGCGGTGAAGGCGTACAGACGACGCAATGCCACGAAGGAGACAGACGACACTGGCAGACACAGAAGACCCGATGACGAGATGACGACAGTGCGGTGTCGATGACACTGGCTCTGTAAGACTGAGAAGGTTGAGCTCCACTGCCATTTTGGGAGAGAGTGAGTTGAGAGTGTGAGACATTGTGTTGGGAAGGGGATTAGGATTCAAAGGGGCAAGGGAAGGGGATTAGGATTCAGAAAGGGAGATTTTGGATTGAGGAGGGGAGAAGTGCGTTGGGGAGGGGGGATTAGGGTCAGGGAGGGGGAGGGAAGGATTAGGGTTGGGGAGAGAGGAGAGTGCATTCAGGAAGGGGAAGGGGGCAGTACGTTGGGGAAGGGGAAGGAGAAGGAGAAGTGCGTTGGAGAGGAAGAAGTAGGGTGGGAGAGGATTTTTACCATGTCATCAAAACTTAGTGGCCACGTCAGCATTGTGCTTGCTGGAGATGTGCTCCGGTGAATTCGTGGGTATGCTTGTCAAATTTTAAAATCTTTTAAGGACTATTTTATCAATAACAAAAGTAAGTTATCATTTTGTCAACGCTAGAATCTTTCGGGTATCGATTTGGTATTTACTTCTAAAAAAATAAATATAAAATAAAAAATATAAATAAAAGATTTTAGTATTAATATTTACCACAATTAATATCTCAGTATAATAGAAAGGATTCATATATATATATATATATATATATATATATATATATATATATATATATATATATATATATATATATATATATAAAGGAAAAATATTTTATATATAGACAATATAAAGGGATAGAGAGAATTATTATTGATTGGATGGTCATAAATCTTAGACTCTACCTCTATTTATCACTACAACAATTTCTTAAGATAGCGACGGTTATTTTGCGGCGCATATAGCGGCAGTTAGGTGTTAGGGTTGCTAGCAGGCCGACATTTAGCGGCGGTTTTTTTCAAACCGTCGCTTTATTGATGTCAGATTTAGATTTAGCGGCGGTTTTTTTTAAACTGCCGCAATATGTCTGCCGGTGACTTCTTTTTAGGCATTTTGCGTCGGTTTCGTTTAAACCGCCGCATAATGTGTATTACCACATATTTTATTGTTCTCTTTAGTAATAACCATCTAGGTATAATTTAGTTAAGTAACGACTACTATCTGAAGCTACATATGTTTAAATCATTGTTACTATAACTCGTAACACTTTATCTACATTCGTTTTACGTTAAAAAAATTCACAAGTTACTTGTAAACTATATATGTTAACAAATGTGAACAAATTTACCAATAAGATTTTCTTGATTACGTTATTGGCATTTAAAATTGCATTCAATCATGGATGTAAAAGAAGAAAATAAAATCGAACTCTGATATTTATGAAGTTAAAATAAAGTTCAAGAGAGCATAAATCAAAATTACTCCTCTTTGAAGTTATGCCTTACTAAACCTAAATCAAGAATAAACATGTACAACTGCGACCCAAATCATTAAACTAAGGAAATCAACGTAACTGTTATAATAAAAGATCAAAATTTCTCTCCAACATCGTATTGACTTGGCGAAAAATACTCTGTTATGAATCTATGGGCTTCACATTTTAGAGGATCAGATATTTCATCTCCATACCATGGCATTTTATTCAGATCAAAGCACATTTTCTTAACATGTATATCATCTTGTTTATCTTGTTCGTCTTCTAAAGTTTCATCCTCTTCATCCGGAACCTTATTCAGATCAAACTGCATGGATCTATCAATTGCGGCAGAGGATACATCATCTAAAATGTCTTCTGAATCAGACTCTTCTCCATCTAGATTGTCAGGAACTATTTCTCCAGAATATTCAGGTAAGACTGAAAATATCAACATGAACATAACAGAATGAGTATACATAGAAGGAATTGAGAACTCTGGAGTCATTAAATACTGACTTAGAAAATAAAACCAAACTACAAGATGCTAAGACAATTTTAAAACTAAACGCAAATTTTTTACAATTACCATCACCCTTGTTAGTAGTTTGGGCAATTTTCTTAAACATAAGCTCTGTAGCAATTGTTGTGCTTGCAGAGGATGATGAAAAGTCCTCATTTTTCATCGATCCTGTTCCACCGTCATGTTATGTTCACTATTATTTTCAAAACGTAACACTAGTAAATTATATTGCGTAATAAATATCAATATTATAAAAAATGCAACCCTAATTAGAAAAACAACAACTGTAGAAGGAATAAAGATTTAACGTAAACTAACTTCTCCGTATTAAAATCGTTTAAAGAACCAAAAAGTCTGCTTGTACTCATGAGAATTCACAATAACATAAATATTTAACTGTAAAAAAAACTACACAAGTATAAAGTAACCAATAAAAACAACGTACAACGCTGAGTTTATTTAACTTAGCTTATGACAGAAAGATCATTTTTAAATTACATTAAAATGCTTCATACAAAGCATTGCGCGACATCATCGAAATTCTCTAAGGCATTTTCTGTGAGGTCTTCTATATCTTCCTCCCTTGTCAACAGTAAATCTCCAATGTCACCTTCTCCTGACATGTTCAACCATGGCTGTGGAGAAAAACCAACTTCAGCTTCTTCATTTTCTTATTGTTTTGTGTTGAAATTTTTGGTCTATTTTTTTATATACGTATATATAAAAAGATTATATATCAATATGTCATTCTACTTATCATATATACAGTCATATTAATGAAATCAAGCCTTTCATTAAAAACATGTATTAAGTAGATTTCTTATGTAATTTTCCTTCTTTTCTTTCATTATTTTAGACTAATCATTACTAGGTTATGTGTATTATTCTTTCTCCTCTTCCAGTATTATGATTACAGATAAGTGTAACTCCCATGATGTTTTTATTTTGTTTCTTGAAAATAAATGAAGGATCTAAACCTCGTTTTGGATACCGAAAAACAAATAAAAAGGCCTGGTTCGGGAATCCAACACTCTCCCTTATTCTCCCACAGCCGCTGTTGTTCTTCCCTTTCTCCTACCGACTGTCGTGTGTTTTTCGTCTATACGCAGTCCCTTCACTGGTTCGTATTCTTGCCTTTTTTTCATGTCTTTATTTTTTTATACTTTTCATTGTTTGCCATCCCCATTTGTCTGATTTTAGTTGCTTTTGTTCCGTTCCTTTTGTTTTTTTCTTGGATTGCATATGTTAATTCTGGGTTAATTTTGTTGGTTGTTGTTGCTGCTGTGTTATGGCTTATGAGATAAAAACTTCTTGATATGCTTTATTAATTGTCGTTGAAATTATGTTATCAGCTAAATAATTTGGTATGGTTGCTGCTGATACTGTGAGAAAGGTGTTATTACTGTGTTTGACCTTGGTTGATGCATTTGGATTATTTGTGCATTCTTGATTTAAATTCTACTCCCTTTTGTTATCGCCAAATATAAGTAAGGTAAGTACGGAGCAGGAAAGAGTTGCAGTGTAAGATTCATTAGGGAACCCACCTCTACATAACAACTCACCTTTCTATTTATTGTAATATTATACCATACTACTATTACTTGTATATATATATTCGAATATTGAATATCCAATTTAGTATAACCATTGCAGTTTGTCAAGCTTGATTATTGGCTTTTGATAATAAATAATTTTACACTTATACAAGTTGTTTTATTTACCAGGTTAAGAATTAAATTGATATATACATTTTTTATTATTATGACACGTTCAAATTGATTGAGAAACCAGTTTTTAATCCTATTAAATAGTAAGACTTCAACTAACATTAAAAACTAATCAATGTTTTTTTATTTTAAACTAATTTAATTAGACTTAGTTGATTATGTTGTTAATTTATTTAAAAAAATAAATTCTAATATTATATCAGTCTATGATGTATCATGTAATGTGCCTTATAGTGTTCCATATAGATTTCATAATTTTTTATTCCCTATTTTTGGGGTATAATTTGTATTCTCTATTTGCTTTAAGCGTTTTTTAATGTTGTGCTTGTCATTTGTCTACTAATATTGTTTTCTATGCAGGATTGTAAGGATGCCTAGGAAACCAAGGTACAACATTATACGGGAACCCCCAAAAGATGCCGGTACTGAAGAGACAACGGTTAGTATTTGTGGTTAACATTTCTTGACGTAACCTTATGTGAAAATTATATGTCCTTCAATTGTATCATCGAACCGCATTAATTTTTCTCCCAACAAAATTATTAGTTTATGAAATAAAATAATTCTCAATATTAATTCATTCTCTAAGATATAATTCTAAATGGTTTCACATTGCGTTAAGGTTGGGTCCACAACTAGAGGAACTCAGACATCACGGGAGCAATCACGTGATAGGGCTCCTCCGATTTCATCCTCAGCTAATAGAGCTCCGACAACCCATATAAATGAACCGTTTCGTGCACCGCACATCGATCATAGGAATGCACAGTTGAGTACTACTGATGACCCTCAAACTCCAACAGACAATATAGAGACTCGGCATCGCGCGGAAGTGGCTGATCATGAATTAGGGGATGAGGATTACGACCCATTTTCGTAAATAGTTATCTTCATAGTCCTTTACTTCTATTTTTCTTTTGTGCAATGATTATATAGTAATTTTGTTTCCCATACACTTCTTAGATGACGGCGTGAGAAAAGTTTCTAAGCTGAGCGTGAAGGAGGCTATAGCCCTCCCTTCCAATACAAAGATAGTACTCCCATTTAACAATGAGCTGCAACTGATTGGTCAGGCAGCAGGATTATTGAATGGTTTTATAGAAAGTTTGGGTGCGGATTATTCCCAGTTCCCCCATATACTTAGACAGTTGGAAGCTGGTGAGCAAAGCAAAGAGAGAACATGCGTATGACATGCTTAAGATACAGCTTTATGCTTCTACAATTTAAGCAATTTTAGTATTCGGTTTTTTTTAAGGTCTTTTGCATGGGTAAATTATATGGGTAGTAAAATTTTCATATTGTGTCTTTCACATCATCATTTAAGCACTTCTCATTTATACGTAATTGCGACTGCTTGTACTGGATTTAAGGGTCATACTTTAACAATTTAAATTAGCCTGTAATGGTTGTGGCATTTGTTCAAATTATTAGTCTTATACTTGTTCGTTGATCTTCGTTAATGACAATGTATACTAATTGTAGCGGGTCTTTTACTATGAGGACGATGCCAGAGGAAAAATAAAGTGTGATATTTTGAAGAGGATAGGAAAGAACTGGAAGGATACAAGGCACCACTTGTTTCATAGGTGTTACAAACAAATAAGGACTTATGAGGAAAATCTTCAGCATCACCCGAAAGAAATAGACAAAAATAATTGGAAAAAGTTCGTTGACTATCGCCTGAATGAAGAAACACAGGTAAGTCGTGGTATATTTTATTATTTCCACAAAAAAACATGTGTATACATATTAATTCCCTTACATTTTATATTCAACTTTTTCTTTCTCATTTACATTTGTTTTGTTATTTGTTCATAGAAAAAGTGTAAACAGAACACTTTAAATCGGAGCAAGCAACTTTACACACATATTGGGAGCTCCAAAACATTGGCGAGAGAAAAAGACGAAGTGGTAATAAGTCATTATTTGCATTAGATTTTGATTAAGCTTCCAGAAAAATGTTATTGTTTACTAAATTGTGTCAATATCAATGATATAGGAGAGAGAGCAAGGAAGGTCCATTGGTAGAGTAGAGTTGTTTATCATGACTCATAAGAAAAAAGATGGCTCGTATATCCATCCCGATGCGCATGTTATTAGTGTAAGTCATGTTTGAAAATTTGAAGCAATATATAGCTTACTGTATATATCGTGCTACTGTTAACTTCTTCCTTTTAAATGTTGTATATTTGTAAGAAGCAATTACGAATGTTGAGAGGCAGGATGGATCCTCTAAGCATCTTTCACAAAATGACTCGCTAGCACAAGTTCTCGGAAAGAAGCACCCAGGACGAGTTCGTGCCCTAGGTGCTGGACCATGTCCCACCCAAGTCTTTGGTAACGCTGCTGGACAACCGTCGGGTTTTGTAGAGTCCAATGCAGAGGATAAGAGGATGATTGCAGAATTGACGGCTAAGCTAGAAGAAGAGCGGGCGAAGAGACAGTCAATACATAAGGTTTTGGGATATGTAGTCCAACAATTAGGAGGCAATTTGCTATTTGAGATTGCTGAAGAGATGGTTTTTGTGGGCGATGCACCGGACTCGTCATGCGCAGGGCCATCTTCATCTGGAAATCACCACCCGCAACAAAAATCTTGAATTTCAATTAATGGTCTTTGATACCTTTTACATTTAAGTTGGTTTAGTACGTTAGGCTTATTTTATTCGACTTGAGCTTGCTAATACTTTATTTTGGATGATGTTATGACAATTTTGTTATATATGTTATGTTTGTATATGTTTAATTTGGTTTGTTATGTTAGTTGAGCTGTTTTACATGGTTTAAAATAATAGAAAATCTAAAATTTTAATGGAAAATTTAAATTTGGCGGCGGTTTTGAAACCGCCGCAAAACTATAATACGTTTTCTTTCCGTTCAATATTTAGCAGCGGTTTGTAACCGCCGCAAATTGGGTCATAGCAATTTTCTTTCACATACTGCGGCGGTTAATAACCGCCGCCAAACCCAAATTGCATTTTGCGGCAGTTATTCCAGCGGTTGACTAACATCGCCGCTATCCATTTTGCCGCGCCCTATATTATGGCGTTTTATGAAATCGCTGCAGAATGTTTTGCAGCGATTCAAATCCGCCGCTAAATGGCTCCAGAAACTGCCGCTAAATGGCATTTTTGTTGTAGTGTATATTCATACAAAATTTTTTTTTCAAACTTTGAAAAGATAACACCGTTTTATATTAAAATTTTGTACCATTCAAATAAACTTAATTGGAGGAATAATTGATGGTCATCTGTATTATAACAAAAAATTTATAATTTATACTATTAAGGTGATTAGAAATATTTTAATAACCAAACTAAATCAATAAAAAATAATTATATTTTATTTGATATTAATTAATTATTATACTAATTAATAAATATTAAATAAAATAAATTTTGACTATTCTCCCCTTAATATTTCTGTAATGTGATTTTCTAATTACATCTGCATGTCTTTTGATTCCCTCTAGTCCATGTTGCTTTTATTATATGAAAAAATTGTAACATAATCACTATTACTGAGATTATTTTGAAAATGAAAAATTGTTAGCTAGTGTCGGAGAAAGAAAGCATTATGAGAGAGATGAAATTAGAAAACGACAAATAAAGGAAAAGAGTTTTGATTATTGCAACTTGCAAGTGGCTTATAATTATATATATTTGCGGTCATAATTATTGTTATAGTGTCATTGTTATAGTGTCTAATTTATAAAAAAAAATTAAAAGTTAAGATTTAATTTAAATAGTATAAATCAAATGTTTTTAAATATTTAATATTTATTTTAAAAGAAAAATTCGATAATTTTGACACCAAAATAATTCTGCACTAGAGAATTAACCTTATGTTTGCATCTTTACCTTTAATATTTTGGAGGATGTGTATATCTAGCGTTTAATTTGACGTGCATGTGAATATGTGATAGGCTCTAGATTGGTGTAATGCACTAATGCTTTTCTCTTACATTAATATTATACAAGAGAACATTATTAGAGATTTAATATTCTTTTATTAAAATTAGTTAATATCTTAGATTCATATTTTATTTTTATATTATTAATATTTAAAACTTAGAATTTAATTCCTAATATTTAGAATAAATTAATTATTGATGAAAAATTAATATTTTTAGTTTTTAATTAATATTATTATTAGTGTTTTACTTTTGAATTATTTTAAGATATCTCGTAATATTACATGAGATCTTAGAGTAGAATGTCAAATTAAATTTTGAAGTAGGCTCTCGAGATTAGATATGTGGACTGAATTAATCGTTAGGATTCCATTTCTATTAATTACGTCTTTAAAATTTATAAAATTGCATCATGAAAATTCACTAGCTCTTTTTTATTACGTGATTTATCACGTTATTAGATACTAATATAACGCACTTTTATCTAATAGCAAAATTAGAAATTTCGTAAGAGGAGGCTAAATAAAAACAAAAATTAGTTCTATGACAATACTTCATATGAAACTAAATCATCAATAATTATATTTGAAGAGAATTTTAAAACAATCTATTTTTTATATAATATTATTTAATAGGTTATTTAATTAATATTATGGGTATTCATGGATCGGATTTGATCCGGTGGTATTTATCTGAATCTGATTCGAAAATTACAGATTTGATCCGTAAATTATCGGATCAGATCTAATCTGATCCGCAACTAATATGATCGGATTGCGGATTTCATGTAAGTATTCACATATTCGCGGATCCGTAAAAATAAATAAATAAATAAATAAGTAAATATTTTTTTTATATTTTATTTCAACTAATAACTATCATATATATTGTATTATTTTAGTTTTATTAATTATTTAAGAAATTTAAGAAAAGTATGTTTAATAATATTTAAAAAATATACGTGTTTTTTTTACCAAATATAGGATTGAGACTCGAATCCACGACATCTAAATGAATATGGGAAGACTATACCATTTGAGTTATAGCTTGTTAGCTTAAAAAAAATACACATATTTAAAAAAATGAAAAAAAATTGTATTGATATTTTTTAATAAAAGTAAATTTTTTAAAATATTTGTATGTTTTACGGATATATTTAAAATCTGATCCAATCTAATGATTCTAGTGCGAATTGAATCGAGATTTTGATTGTATTAATATGTTCTTCTTTTTCAATAAAATTTTGAATATTATTCGCTGAATTTTAAATAAAAGAATTAGCTAGAGTTTAGTTCATTATATGTTTTCTTTTTTCTCTTGATAAATGAGTTAATCATTTTAAGCTTTGACATTTCTTAATACTTGGCTAATATATATATATATATATATATATATATATATATATATATATATATATATATATATATATATATATATTTCTAAAGAAAATTATAAAAATATTTAAATACAAAAGGTAGCAGAACAATTGTATAAAGAATAATAAATTAAATATAATACAAATACATAAATAAAAATAATTAATTTTGAGTCTTAGATGAAATAAATAATTTATTATTTAGTTTATATTTTTTAAATTATATACTACATACTCTTACCTAATAAAAAATTACTATATTAATTCATGTAAAATCCTATAATATAATATACATTCTTAAAAGAAATTCATAACCATTACACATTAACACAATACACATACATATTAACATTAATCAATAACGCCAATCCTATCTACTAATTTTTTTTTAGATATCTAGGGGAGGGGGACGATAGACACCTTAAGGCCCTTAGGTTGCATTTAATTATTTTTTAAAACAAGATATAAAATACTAAAAATAAGACATAAAGAATAGAAATAAAAATAAATTATATTTTTATTAGTATTTTTGTATTATTTCTATCAAAATAAATATAAAATATATTATTTCAATATTTTTAAACATATTATTTTTATTTATATTTTTTTAATTAAATATAATTTTGTATCTTTGTGTCTATATTTATATAGTCTTAATATATAATTCCACAGTTGCTTTTATCGATCTCAAAATCTCAATAATACAACCAGCACAGTTGATATAGACTATTAGTATGCACCTTAGCCTTATCAATCTTATTAAACACCAAGTTGTGCTTTACTCTGAAACAAAAATATTATTAATATATTAAAATTAATTATTAAAATTAATCACAAATATATTTGTGTATAAATATATATATAATTTTATTTATTTTTAATGTATATTTTTATTTTGATATATATTTTATACTAATACTTAATTTGATAATTGATTTTAATGTTTCCATAACATAGTGACTAAAATAATATGCTAAAAATCTGAGTCACGTCTGGCCCATTTTGGACGGATTTACCAAATTTTCAGTAGGAACCAGCTCATCCACATTCAGTATAATATTCTTTCAACTTCATAATGACATGCATGAGAGAGAGAGTAATTAGATAGTAATTTCAAGATATCAGATTCAGATTCAGATATTAATTTCAAGATATCAGATTCACATATACTATAGTAAACACTAAACAACAATTAAACATCAATTCACTTAGTATTGATGGAGAACCAAAATTATGTAGCGCTTATAGTTGGAGTCACAGGTATGGTTGGGCTTAACATAGCCCAATCCTTGAAGAAGCCCGACTGCAAGGGAGGCCCATGGAAGGTTTACGGAGCAGCCCGCCGCCCCCCGCCCGCCACCTGGTTTCCTGCTTCCATCGTGGATGATTTCATCAGCTTCGACGCCGTCGATGCCGCCACCACACAAGCCAGCCTCTCCCCCATAGCCCACGAGGTCACACACCTCTTCTGGGTGGCTCTTCAGTTTCAGGGAGACGAAGAAGTCAACATCGCCACCAACAAAGCCATGCTCCACAACGTTCTCACCACCCTCAAATCCTCCCCTTCTTCACGCCTCACCCACGTAACCCTCCAAACCGGGACAAAACACTACATGGGCCCAATCAATGACCCGATCCGGTCCACCCAACTCGTGATCCATGACCCACCGTTTCACGAGGACATGCCCCGACTACCGTACCCAAACTTCTACTACGCTATGGAGGATCTCCTTGCGTCCCACTCGCCTTCGCTGACGTATTCCGTTCACCGCGCCTCCATCATAATCGGCGCGTCTTCAAGGAGTGCAATCAACGCGCTGGTTATGCTTGGGGCTTATGCCGCGGTTTGCCGCCACCTTAGGTTGCCGTTTCGTTACCCGGGAACACGGTACACGTGGGACCATTTTTGCGACATGACAGACTCGGAGGTGTTAGCGCAGCAGCACGTGTGGGCAGCGGTTACGGACAAGGCCAAGAATCAAGCGTTCAATTGCACGAATGATGACTTGTTTACGTGGAAGAGAATGTGGAAACTGCTGAGTGAGGTGTTTGATGTTGAGTTTGTTGGGTTTGATGAGAATGATGAAGATAGGGTTGATTTGGTGGAGTTTATGAGAGACAAAGACGAGATTTGGGATGAGATTGTGGAAAAGTATGGACTTGTGAAGACTAAGCTAAAGGAGTTTGCATATTTTGAAGCCTTGAAAGTCGTCTTACATTTTGATTTTCAACATGTGTCTAGCATGAATAAAAGTAAGGAATATGGTTTCTTTGGTCACGCCAACACCTTCAAAAGGGTCACATTCTGGGTTCACAAACTGCGTTTCATGAAGATCATACCCTAGCTATAGTGATATAGATATCTTATTATTCTATTGTTATGGTGAAAATAAAGTGCAACAAGCTAGGGGATTCCCTTTATTCCAGCAATTAAAATACAACAATGTGATGAACTTTAATCAACTATTGAAAGCATGTCCAGTTGATGTTAGAAACTTCTTATTTTATTTATTTTTTAAAAATTGTCCTCTCATTATAGAATGGTGTCGGAAATGGATTTTCTCTGTTTTTTTAACATTTGAGAGAATAAAGTGTGATCTTTCACTTTTAATTTTATAAGTGGAATCATAATTAAATAGAAAAGAGAACAATGAAGGATAAAATTAAACACATACTATTCAATTTTTTTTCACTGAAAATACTCCACTTCCAATGGTGTCTAGCCCAGCCCTTGTGAGAGTTCATATATCTTCGTCAAGTGATTTGAATCCTCTAAAGTTTGAATTTTATTTTAGAGAGTAAAGTGTGATCTTTTACCATTGAATAATTTTTCTTTTATATTTATTTTTGGTCTCACTTATAAAATAAATTGTGAGTGATCACACTTTATTCTCTAAAGTGAAATTCAAACTTTAGAGGATTCAAATCTATCATGAAAATAGGACAAAGTTAGCTAACATTAGCTACTCCTGGGAAGAAAACCATATTCGGCAAATTGGTAAACTCACTAACTAGAAGTTAATTTTTTAGACATGATCGTAATTAGTATATTAATAAATAAGAATATTAATTGTATATTAAAATTAATTAATGTATATATTATTTTTAATATATATTTTATATTGATAATTAATTTTAATAACTAATTTTAATAGTATTGTTTTTTATATTAGATTTGAATGAACATGTATTACAATTTTATTTAGTTGAATGAATATAAGTTTATATTTATTGGATTGAATTTTTAGCAGAAAATAACCAAAATTTATTCTTTTTTTTATTTTATTAGTTTTATTCTTCTCAAAAAAGTAAAACAAGAATAATTATAAAAAAATAAAATAAGAAAGAGAAGATGAAAAAAATGAAAAAGAAGAAGACGAAGTAAAATATGAGAAGGAGGGGGAAGAAAAATTTTGAATTGTGTGCACCATATTTAAATTCATAATGCACTGAAATTTCTTAACAATGACGATATATAAATAAATTCAGTTTAAAACAAGCTCAGAAGATCAGAATACATCGAAATTAAATCCATAATGCTCCAAAATTATAATATACAAACAAATTTGGTTCAAAATAAACACAGACCAAGTGCACCTTAAAAACTGAAACAATAAAAAATAATAATTTTTTCTCTCATTTTCTTTCCTTTCTTTTCTTTCCTTCCATTTTCCTCTCAAACAAATATAGCACAAGAAGATCATATCACAATTGTTATGAGCAAAAGAAAGAAGAAAGCAATTCTTGTTATATAAAAAATAAAGAAATGAATTCAAAGGCTTAGAATTGATAACAGAATTATTAAGAATTAATACACACTCATAATATTATTTTGAATTAAAAACTGAAAATAGAATAACTAATAACTAATCAATAATCTAATTGCTCTTATTTCACTCTTTCTTAAACCAAATCTTGTTCTATTACATTTGTATTGTATCTTCAATACTAATCAAGTAATTAACAAAAAAGCTCAAAATTCAAAAAAATTTTAACATCCAAAGTTGGGGAATCAAAAAATAAAAAAACTAAACGAAAATTTAAATTTAGCACCTAAACTAAATTTAGAATTGTATCAGCAATAATTCTAATCAAAACACAAAATTATTTCAAAAAATCAGCAATTCAGAATAGTAAAATTATTTTAGAAAATTTAACAACACTAGCAACCACATCATATGTCAAAATTTAACAAAATAAACAAACATAAACAAAAATAGAAAAATCAACAACTTAGAATCAGTCAAATTAACAAACTAAAACCTCAACCATTAAAATCCAGAATCCAAGATTGAACTTATCAGTTACTACTATTTTTAAAAATTATATCAAAATTCTATTTAGTATCGACAATTTAGAATGATTAATTCATATAATTAACAAAATAAAAAAATTAACTGAAAAACAAAAACTAAATAAAGAACTCACTGTATTAATTCATATAATTAACAAAATAAAAAAATAATTAAAAAATTGAAGAACTTACTGTGGCACAAAGAGCAAAGAAGGCCTAGAGTCCATAGCGACAGAGACAGATGCTCGGCAAGATAGAAGTGGCCGACGACAGAAGCTTCAAACCGACCTTCCTACGACGACGACAACAGAAGCTTCGAGTGGTGAGGGTGGCAACTGCTGGTGGTGTAACACCCTACCACACAGGGCCTTACGCTTAAGTCGTAAAGCAGAGGTGGCAAGGTATTACGACCTCTAAAAGAAAATGATATCTACATAGATATAGTTGGGTGAAATTATATCTAGGAGCCTTGAAGAACAAGCTAAGAAAAATCGATAAACAGAAAATCGTGACACACTCGCATGGATATTCGTAAAACGGACAGGTAAAATCGAAAGATAACTGAACACATATATATACATATCAGAGTTCCAAAACTCAGATAGCAAGCTCCAGACTCGACCTGCGAAGTTAAGGCCGACCAGAGTATATAATTATGTATATATACAACCCAAAATAAAACTCAAACCACAAAATAAACCCCTGTATCTCCAAGTCGACCTCTAGGAGGGACAAGACACAAAATATACATGCGGAGATTCTATAAACATATATACATAGCCTAAAACAAAATATGATAGTCCAAAAGACAGTTCTTCGCTCGTAAGGAGGATACCCAAACGCTCAACGAGGTGTCTCTCGACCTGCATCTGAAAAACAACAACATAGTATGGGATGAGAACCGGAGGTTCTCAGTATGGTAAAGGTGCCCGCATAGTTAATATAAAAGGTCTCGAGAAAGCCAGAGGCATTCCTAGAACTTCGACACTCAGATTTAAGCTTAAGAATTCAACTAAACCAGAAATTAGGTAAGTTGTCTAAGGTATTCTAATTCTGAATCTAACTTTAACCTAATAATTCACGTTCTGTCTCCTCTAATCCTTCAAATCATTGGTGGAACAATCCTCTCTCCTCACACCTTTGCCAAGAAGGATTTCTCAGAAAACATACACATATAGTTCAAGCAAGAAAAGCACAGGTAGAGAAGCATTTACAGCAAATAGAACAAGTAGCGGATAAGCAGAATTAAACAGTTAAGCAAACCAAAACAATGCATACTCAAGCAAACAAACAAATGCATATGATGTATGCCTGTCCTATGGCTGATGAGTCTCATCTGTCGGTTATACAGCCAACCCGACAAGTCCTGGTAGTTAACCATTGGACAGTCCCTCTGTGCGCGCATCCCCAAGCTCAATAATATTCCATGGAGTCAAACTCCAAGCTCAAATATAATATTCCATGGAGTCACACTCCAAGCTCAATAATATAGTATTCCATGGAGTTAAACTCCAAGCTCAATAATATAGTATTCCATGGAGTTAAACTCCAAGCTCAAATATAATATTCAATATTCATATATATATGCATGCCCATGGGGGAATCCGGGGAGTTAAAGTGCCCGGTCACATCTTGCGACAGAGGGTCAACAAATAGTCTCAAATACACAAGCCACATAATAATCTCTTTCTTTTTAAAATACCACCTCAAATCAAACTCCAATTCTTATAGAAGTTTTGGCAGTATCTCCTCTAAAGGTCGAATTTCTGCCACCCTTCAAGGGTCTCAACTATCAAATCAAACACCTCTCAGTCCTTCAAATCATTTCCGGTAACAAATTATTTTATAATTAAACAAATACCAATATTAAATCTTTTCCTAAAACCAACCAACTTCAACAGCAAATTATTAACAACAACTAAACCTCACATTTTATACCATATACACAATCCATCAATTATTCATTCGTTTCATTCCTATCTTAAGGTCTTCTAACCTAAGTTTTCACGTGACATTAAACATTAACTACGAGAAACCAAAACCATACCTTCGTACGGAATCAAAATATTCAAAGCTCTGGAGAAGCTTTTTGACCGAACTATCGAAGAAGAAAACGTCCAGAATCGTCTTTGCCTCCTAAAACTCTGGTTGGCCAAATCCAAAGAAAAGAAGAGCTACGTCACCGTCAATTTCCACCGATCAAACGTGGTGCCAACGTGTAGAGGAAGAGGATACGAATACTTTTATCGGATTAGATTTTTGATTGGAGTTACGGATTGTAAGAAATCGAAACCGAAAGTTTAACGGGGTTTACGTTCTTTCGCTCCTCTCCTCTCGGTTACTCTTCTCTCTCGCCTTTCATTCCTGTATATACATACATATATATATGGCGGCGCAAGTATAATAATAATAATGAAGTAAATATTACTTAATTCCTTCAGTTGATATTATTATATATAGCTAATGATATAATAAGACTATAATAATACTCATACCTAGATATTATATATATGTGTATCCATATGCAATGGCTTTCCATTGAGTAAATGGCTGCCGCCTTACATATATATATGCGTCCATGCATAATAGTAATAATAATTAGAATAATATACATATATATACAATCGTAATGCATAATCAACACCGCCTTTTATTTTTGTGCTTTATGATTAATAATAATAATAATAATAATAATAATAATAATAATAATAATAATAATAATAATAATAATAATAATAACATGAAGTTAACAATAGTAATAATAATACTAGCGATAGTAATAATGGTCGTGTAATAATAATAATAAACGTAATAATAGTAATAATAATAGTAATGCAATGAATATAATATATATAAATTTATAATACAATTTAATACTTACGATAATTATATACAATATTTATAATAATAATAATAATAATAATAAAAATAATAATAAGAATTTGAATTTAATTAAATTTAGATTATTATAAAATTAATTCAATTACTGATAATAAAAATAATTTTCTAAAAATAAGAAACTCTAATTTTATAAAATAAATTATAACTTATTTATATTTATATTTTTAAAATTGAGGTTGCTACAGGTGGTCACTGCCGGTGCCGATAGTCGTAGGGATGGTAGAGGCATTCCTTCTGCTCATTGGAGACTTGGAGGAAATTAGGGTTGGAGCTAGGAAGGGAGAAGGAGAGCGAGGCGTTCCGCATTCGTAAGGCTGGGTTTGGGAATTGGGGGACTGGGTTAGTGACTTAGGGTTTTCTTTCTTTTTTTTTTTTACCTGGAGTCAAAACGACGCTGTTTCTGAACCTGGCCGATTTTTTAATCGATTTTTTACAAGGCGGTTCTAGGGTCAAGCAGACTGGTCAGATGACCGATTTTTGGTTAATTCGGTCGATATGGTCTAATTTTCAGAACCTTGATGACGGCACACAAACAAACTTAGTTCAAAATAAGCACAGATCAAGTGCACCTTATTTTTATCTAGAAAGCATCGAAATTACTTAATAATGACGACACACAAGCAAATTCCTCCTCCTCCTCGTCTGTCTTCATCTTTTATTTCTTGTTTTACCTTCTCATAATTTTTATTGTTTTATTCTCTTAACAAAAATAAAAAAATCAAATAAATAAAAAGAAGAAACACATAATGCTGCAAAATCAATAGGAAGAGGAGGAGAAAAAGAAAAAAATGCAGCGACAGTAGTAGCAATAAAAGAACGACTATGAGGAGAAAACACGTGATAACGATAATAACATGATGATGATGATGATGGAGGAGGAGAAGGAGGAGAAAGAGGAAAAGGAAGGAAACACACAATGACGATAACGATAATAACGATGATGATGATGATGTTGATAATAGTAATGATGATGATGATGGTGGAGGAAAATGAGAAAAAGGAAGGAGAAGAAAAAATTTCAAATGAGAGAAATAGGAAGAGAAGGAGGTGGTGGTGGTGGTGGTAATTACGATAATAAAAGAAAAAAATGACGAAGAAGGAGAAGGATGAGGAGAACATACGCAACAGGAGTGAAGAAGAAAAAAAAGAAGAAGTGACAGAGATAAAGAAGGTGCGGACAAAGAAAAGACAGTTATATATAGTCACGTGTTAAGTAAAAAAGTTGTTAAAAAGAGTAGCGTATAAAAGTAAATTAGGTTATTATTTATACCAACTTGATTGAATTTAATTGGTTAAATTAAAATTTTATTATAATAAATAATGATAATTGGACAATTTAGTTAGGAATACATTTTACGTACCTATCTTTTAAGCAAAAATTAAGTAAAACGAAGTTCATCATTAATCTTCTAAATATTAAAAATGTTCTCCTTTTAAAATGACATAGTCAATAATGCTGAGGTGTGATTGTGTGAATGTTGTGTTAAAAAAGTATTTTCTCAAACCATGCTTTTAGGTTGTATCATAATGAGATTAGATTTTTTAAATTTTTTTTAGATTCCTATGAAAATAAGTAATCCTCTGCTTTTACTTTTGTGCAACAGACAAAGAGCGGGCGGCGTATAGTTGAAAATAAGAGACTTTTTTAAGTGTCTCACATATACTAATGCGATTATTAGAAAAGAAAGACAAAAGGTTACTCGAATAAGTATTTTTATACTAAATTTCCTTTTTTTTTAATCTTTAATTTTACATTTGGAAAATTGTGTATTCTTAATTTTTTATTTGACTGAAGACTTAATTAAACATTAAGATAAATCTGGAATCACTCTATGTATATTCATTTAAAAACCTCACTCGTCCATTATTTGTTATAAATCTTTTAGGATTAAGTACAATTTTAATATTTAAAGTATTAGTCAGAAATTTTTTCGTTTCCAACTTTTTTTATATATAAAATTGTCTCTAAAATTTAACTTAATTTTAAAATTATTTTTTTATTTAAATTTTAAAATTGATTACCAAATTACTTCTAATAAAAAATTATAAATTAAAAAAAAAGAGAACGGATAAAAGAAAGAAGGAAAATTAAAAGAAAATCACACAACGGGAGGAAAAGAGAAAAAGAAGGAGGAGAAGGGAAGAAGAAAGGAAAAAAGGGGGGGGGAGGGGACGGCGCAAGCGAGGCTTGGAGTCGCTGTCGCCGTCGGGAATCAAAATGAGAAAGAGAGAACCAATGTGACTGCGCCGAACTCAGCTCTCCTGGGACAATTTCCGCTCTGTCATCCGCGTCACCACTGTCCAGCCCCTCAACGAGTGTCACATCGTCGCCGAAGTCATCTTCGACTGCACTCTTGTCCTTATCCGTTGTTGCTGCTGTAACAACGGCATCCTCTACTAGGTCTTCTCCATCATCATCACAATTGATTATTGTTATTTAATTATATTAGAATACATTAACAAATAAATTTTAAAAGAATATATTTAATAAAAAATATTGAGAGTTAGCATTACAAAATTTAATATTACATTCAATATCTAACATAAAAAAATTTAAAACTCAAATTAAAAAAATATTTAAAAGTTAAACTAAAATTCATTTTTATTAAACTTCGTTATAGTTTTTTTTTTGGCAACCTTTACTTGCTACAATATTAGGTTCCTCAGACGCTAACATTACTTTTTGATAATGAGTAATTATCCAAATAAGTGAATCAAATATTTAAAATTAGATTTTTTAATTTTTTAAGTTTTAAAATGTACAAAAGAATTTTTAACATTTATTTTGTTAAAGAATATAGTCTCTTTTTCTTAATCAATAATGACGACTAGTGATATAGAACGTTAATTACACGTAGTCATTAAATGTTTACATATATAAACTGAACAAATTAATTTTTAGAATAAAATATAAAATAGTTTTCGAAAAATTTAAAAAAGTTCCTAAAAATTTTTAAAAATATCAAAATAATTCTTTTGAATTATTTATATATAATTATTTCTAAATTAATTAATAAATTTTAATTTTTAAAATTTTCAGTCTATATATCTCAAATTTGATTATTTATGCACACAGTTTTTTTATATATTTTTAAAATAAATTATAAATTAATTTTAAAAAACTCTAATTTTCAAAAAATATAAATAATTTAAAATAAATAAACCCATATATTATTTTTCACCATATAAAATATAAATTTAATTTTATTTAATTTATAAATACCATATTTTTTTATCATTCTTTAACGATGATAAAGAGAATGAGCTGATATTATTTGAAAAAATAAAAAAAATTCTCATTTAACATAAATTTTTTACATAAACAACTTGAAAATATTTGTGTAAATGCATATAATAAAGACAACACTTCAGAACTTGCATACAATACGAATTAAGTCGTATATGAAGTTAAATTTGTAAGTTTTAGTCAATTACAATCAATGTCAATATGGATGATTTATAAATTTTTTATGTGAAACTCCTAATATTTTGCAACACTTAAAAGTTAAAATAAAAATCTTAGTAAATTTAAGTGATCTGTTTATATTTCTTATTAGAAAGTTTTAAAATTTATTGACTATAATATTGTATAAAATAAACTTACAGTTAAAATTGTTTGTGTTACTACAATTAATAATTACACAAAAAAAAAGATTTTTTTCACTTAGGAATATTTTTTCTAAGTTTATTTAATATCAATGTCTTAAAAATTTAGGTATATATAAATAATAGCCTTTATAATACAATGACATCTTAACATAGATTGAATTGTTATTATTATGATTTCTATATCGAAGAGCATATGTTAATAATTAAATAATAATATCTTTTATAATATTTTAGTATTAATAAATAAAACAACATTTTTAATATATATTTTATTATTTTTTATATTTTTTATTTATTATATATTTTTATAAATTTTTATTATTTTGACTAATAGAAAATATTAATGACATGAACTGTATTTTTGAAAAAGATTAAAAATATTCAAAGGGGTGGTTTTATAATTTTTAAAATTTTTCAGAGATTGTTTTGGGATTTTTTAAATTATTCGAGAACTATTATTCACACAGGTGGACACTTAATAATTACGTGTGCGACTTAATATTTCATGCTAGCAATCATCGTTAGTAACTAATAGAAGAAGATGGTATTATTTAACAGAAATAAATGTTAAAAATTATTTTGTGTATATTAAAAATAAAAAAATCATACAAATTTAGATAATGATAATACTAAAAAGTAAAAAAAAAAATAGTTAAATTTTATCTTAACAATTAATAAATACTAAATAAAATAAATTCGTTCTAACTGTTTTTAACTAATTTATTTTAGTTATCAAATATTTTTAAATTACTCCTTAATAAAATACAAAAAAAAATTGTCCTAATCCTATGACATCACATTCCTTTGCAAAATTGATACCGTGAAAAGTTAAGATGTAAGGGGCCTCAAAAAAGTTTACAAAAGTATGTTGTGGCAATAACTAAAACAAAAAAAAAACGAAAGTTCACTTCATAACAAATTCAGATGTTCACTTCATGATGTCATTCTATCTCGATCTTCAATTGTTCTAAACGATCTTGATGATCATGAACCAATTCGATGATTTTTGTTGCCTATTTACTTCCTGATCTTTTAAGGACGTGAATATAAGAGTCTAACCTTCTTTCTCTTAAGTCGTTTCTACCTCTATTACTAACAAGACCCTTATTCCTTTCTAAATATTGGGGTATATAAAGTGTTCGATCATTTTTTGGGAACTCTCAAATTTGAGATTCTGAATTAGATCCAGTTCGTTTGTCTTTTGGATGAGCTTCAGCCATGGTTTAGCATAGATTTTTCGGATCTCCGACAATGATGTCAACATCTAAAATTGATGATTTAAGTTTGAACGTGAGGTCCAAACTCCTTCTGATGAGAGATTTAACATCTTTCTTAACAGAATAAAATTATCTGAGTTCTTTGAGTGAGAATAAGAGAGGTGATATCTACAAAAGACTCTGATGTTTAAACTAGCAAGAATTTGAGACAGATTTTTATGAAGTTGAATGTTCAAAATACGTGTAGCAATGAAGTATTTATATAGTGAAAGTGAGAGCTTGACCATCACCATGTAACTTTTCTATTTATCATAGATAGTTACTTCTTACTGTTTAGAGGGAGCTATTATCCCATATTTTAAATGGTATGTGAGATTATATGCATACATATTGGTGCAGTTAAGATCTTCTTGTTGTGCAAGTTAGGGTCGGGTACATAGATCGAGGGATCTACTTTTCACATATATCGGGCAGTTGAGAAATAGTCTTCTTGATAGACTTAGTTTTTTATGAGTTTGGTCTTAATTTTGGCTCGATATAAATAAGACTCATCTTATTATTTTATTTTATTTTTATTATTTTATTTTTATTATTTTAGGTCTAATTATGATTTGACATATTTTATTTTAGTAAACTTATCAATTTTAAAACTAAAAGATATAAAAAATTTTAAACTTTGTATTTTGTAATCACGTTTATTTAATTTTAATGAATGAAATTTTATTTTATATTTTAAAAAACTTGAGTGTGAATAAAAGAAACAGAGAAATTTTCTTAACTTTGTATTCTAGGTCTAGGCTTCTTAAGAGTCTTTAACATGACTAAAAAAAAAAGAGCTAAGTAGTTTTTCAATTCGAATCATAATTGTAAGAATCGAATTGAACTAGTTGATTCGACTGGACCAAACTTTCAAACGAATCGAATCGTTCAAGAAAAAATTTCAAAACTAATGAAAAAGTAGTTCGAACCTAAGTCTTTTTTTTGCTTGCATGCTCTTCTTACCACTAAACTTTGTTGTTCTTTTTTTTTTTTTTTACTAAAGATAGGAAGATTTAAACTTGCGACCTCTTAGGTGAATATGGAGAAACTATGTCATTTGAGCTATAACTCATTGACAGCTTTGTTGTTCTTTATTATTTTAAATGTTAAATATTATATAGTAAAAATGTACAATAATCTTTTAGATATTATTTTAATTTTATACTCACTTATGTTTAAATTAATTATATTTTTTATTATTTATAATTATTAATATAAATATAATTAAATATGTATAAATAAAAAATATCAAATTTTTTTATTAATTATAATATAATTATTTTTTATGATTATATGATATTTATTAATATTATTTTTTAATAAATACATATAATATATAAGAATATAATAATATAATAAATATAAACTAATTAATTAATTATTAAATAAAAAATACTTATTTTAATATAAAAATAAAATTAAAAAATTTTTATTACGAAAAAATACTAAAATTTTATATAATTATTTAATAATTACTAGATTATAATTTATTGATTATAATTTGTTAAAATTTAATTATTTTTAAAATATAAATAAAAATATATATTTTTAGAATTTTAATTTTAATTTTAAATTATTTTATATTTTTTATTTATATAAAATCAATTCTATTAATTTAACTAATAATTTATCAATTAAACTAATAAATTAATAAATTAGCCACTTAATCAATTTAATTATCGATTTAATTTTGATTTCTATGTTCCGAACCTCCTCATCCATATCCAGTATATCTATTCTTTCAAGTCAGCTAGATTCGATAATCGATAAAGCATGTGAGTGAAAGTTTCGTGGCTCTAGAAACATGGCTACCTCTTTTGTGGCAGGCAATGCAACACAAAAGATATGTTTAATTATTATTTGTCAGTTTTAATAATTTTTATTGATTTAATTTAATTTATATTTATTATATCTTCTAAATATTTATTACAAAGTCAATAAATTATAACTCAAATAGTTAAATAATGTAATCTTCATATTTTTATTTTTATGTATTCGAATTTTACTCTTAATTAAAAAAAATATCTATTAAAAATTATTAATAAATATTATAACCATAAAAAGAAAAATTATTTGCTCTAATAATTTAATGAAAAATATGTGTATCTTTGTCTTATAACTTTAAAGATATTCAATGTACAATTTTTTTTTGTTGCTTACGGTATCTTCCAATCCAATCCGATAAGTTAAGAATTAATCTGTCGTGGATCTGAACTCTATTTAAGGATTTGTTGTTAGCCAATAAATTATTGCAAAAACAAGGCGAGATTCGAAACTCAACACTTACTTAAGCAGAAGAATGAACTGACTATTCGACCAACCTAACTTGGTTTATATATAGAGAGTGAGAGAGAGTAATTTCAGCATATCAGCTTCAGATATACTAATACTAGTAAACAATTAAACATCAATAATTCACTTCCTTTGTATTCAGAGAATGGAGAACCAACATTATGTAGCGCTTATAGTTGGAGTCACAGGTATGGTTGGGTTTAACATAGCCCAAGCCTTGAAGAAGCCCGACTGCAAGGGAGGCCCATGGAAGGTTTACGGAGCAGCCCGCCGTCCCCCTCCCGCCACCTGGTTTCCTGCTTCCATCTTGGATGATTTCATCAGCTTCGACGCCGTCGATGCCGCCACCACACAAGCCAGCCTCTCCCCCATAGCCCACGAGGTCACACACCTCTTCTGGGTGGCTCTTCAGTTTCAGGAAGACGAAGAAGCCAACATTGCCACCAACAAAGCCATGCTCCACAACGTTCTCACCACACTCAAATCTTCCCCTTCTTCCCGCCTCACCCACGTAACCCTCCAAACCGGGACAAAACACTACATGGGCCCAATTTTTGACCCGGCCCGGTCCACTCAACTCTTGAGCCATGATCCCCCGTTTCACGAGGACATGCCCCGGCTACCATACCCGAACTTCTACTACGCTCAGGAGGATCTCCTTGCGTCCCACGCGCCTTCTCTGACGTACTCCGTTCACCGCTCCTCCATCATAATCGGCGCGTCTTCAAGGAGTGCAATCAACACGCTGGTTATGCTTGGGGCTTATGCCGCGGTTTGCCGCCACCTTAGGTTGCCGTTTCGTTACCCGGGAACACGGTACACGTGGGACCATTTTTGCGACATGACAGACTCGGAGGTGTTAGCGCAGCAGCACGTGTGGGCAGCGGTTACGGACAAGGCCAAGAATCAAGCGTTCAATTGCACGAATGATGACTTGTTTACGTGGAAGAGAATGTGGAAACTGCTGAGTGAGGTGTTTGATGTTGAGTTTGTTGGGTTTGATGAGAATGATGAAGATAGGGTTGATTTGGTGGAGTTTATGAGAGACAAAGACGAGATTTGGGATGAGATTGTGGAAAAGTATGGACTTGTGAAGACTAAGCTAAAGGAGTTTGCATATTTTGAAGCCTTGAAAGTCGTCTTACATTTTGATTTTCAACATGTGTCTAGCATGAATAAGAGTAAGGAATATGGTTTCTTTGGCCACGCCAACACCTTCAAAAGGGTCACATTCTGGGTTCACAAACTGCGTTTCATGAAGATCATACCCTAGCTATAGTAATATAGATATCTTATTATTCTATTGTTATGGTGAAAATAAAGTGCAACAAGCTAGGGGATTCCCTTTATTCCAGCAATTAAAATACAACTATGTGATGAACTTTAATCAACTATTGAAAGCATGGCCAGTTGATGTTAGAAACTTCTTATTTTATTTATTTTTTAAAAATTGTCCTGTCATTATAGAATGGTGTCCAGTTCATATATCATCATCAAGATAGGCCAAAGTTAGCTAACATGAGCTACTCCTGGGAAGAAAACCATATTCGGCAAATTGATAAACTTGCTAACTAGTAACTAGAAGTTAATTTTTTAGACATTATCGTAATTAGTATATGAATAAATAAGAATACTAATTGGATACTAAAATCAATTAATATATATATATATATATTTTATATTTTATATTGATAATTAATTTTAATAATTGATTTTAATGGTATTATTTTTTATATTAAACTTGAATGAACATGTTTGTATTGTATTACAATCTTATTTAGTTGAATGAATATGGTACATATTTATTAGATTGAATTTTTAGTAGAAATGGACCAAAATTTATTCTTTTTTTTCTTCTCATTTTGTTGATTTTATTCCTTTCAAAAAAGTAAAACAAGAATAACTATAAGAAAATAAAATAAGAAAGAGAAGATGAAGAAAAAAATGAAAAAAGAAGACAAAGTAGAAGATGAGAAGGAGGGGGAAGAAAATTTTGAATTATGTGCATCGTATTTAAATTCATAATGCACTTAAATTCCTTAATAATGACGATATACAAATAAACTCAGTTTAAAACAAATTCAGAAGACCAGAATATATCGAAATTAAATTCATAATGCTCCGAAATCACAATATACAAACAAATTTGGTTCAAAATAAGGAGAGACTAAGTGCACCTTATTTAAATCCAAAATGCACCAAAATTACTTAATGATGACGGGTTTGCGAGAAATGATCCAATAATTTAATCTGGATCGAATCGTAGTTGAATTTGTTTAATTAATATACAATAAAATTATTAAAAATTTAATATACAATTTTAAATATTTAAATTTAATTATTTCTAAACTAATAAAATTTCAAATTTTATCGTGTCACAAAATAATTTATTCATATTTTATCATTAAAAATTCACAATAAAATATTTTTAATTAATTTATAAGCTCTAATCAAGCTCAATTGCTTGACAATCAAGATAAGCACTTCAAGAGAATCATATCACAATTGTTATGAGCACAAGAAAGAAGAAAGAAATTATTATTATATAAAAAATAAAGAAAAGAATTAAAAGACTTAGAATTGATAATAGAATTATTAAGAATTAATACACACCCATAATATTATTTTGAATTAAAAACTGAAATAGAATATCTAACTAATCAATAATCTAATTGTTCTTCTTTTACTCTTCTTTGAACAGAATCTTGTTCTATTACATTTACATTGTATCTTTAATACTAATCAAGTATTTAACAAAAAAGTTCAAAATTCAAAAAATTTTTAACATCCAAAGTTAGAGAAAACTGTTCGGTATGTCGGGTACCGGATAGTTCGGAGGAATTCTCAGGTTGATAGGTGGAGTGTGGTCTGGAATCGAGTCGCGAGGGTGAAGCTGGAGTAACCGACGTCCCGAGTTCTTCGTGTGGAGGGGGTGTCACCAGCAAAGACACTCCAACGCTCTAGTTAGTTGAGTGTGCATGCGAAAAAGGGATAAAGTGATGTGTGTCATACTTTGGGGGAGGGGTAGGACCCTCCCCATATATACTGTGTCAGAAGTGGGTCCCACAAGAGAAGACCCACCTTTCTCGAAGCTTCCTTATACAGCTGTAGTGATGAGCTGCCTGACAAACCCCATTTTGAGGATTTATCTTGTGCTAATTTCAAAGGATTTATCAATGATTTCACACATTTTCTGCATGAAAATACAAGGACTTGCATTCCTTTCCCAGTCTTGTCTCATGAAGGAAAACATGCTTATTTTGCACTAAAATTGATACCTCTCTAATCTCCCCTTGATGCCATTCGATGTCGTGACCTGTGTGCTAAGTGGTTTCAGGGTATAGAGTAGGAATGGACAGGAAAAGAGAAGGAAGACGGGTACAAAGAAAGGAAGCATGAGAATTGAAGCTTTGGAAATTTCCGCAAGGGCGCGTGCGCGCACCTGACGCGCCCGCGCGGATAAGAGCAATGTGAAGCCGAGACTACGAGCCAAGCCACGAGCCGGCTTGAGTAGCGGCTAAGCCAGGATCCTCATGGACGCGTACGCGTGCACTCCGCTTCCGCGCATACTCCAGAGCCAAATCCAGGGCGCGCACGCGTACCTTGCGCGTACGCGCCGATGTGCGAAGATGATTTCTTAAAAAGTCACGTGACTTAGGCGTGGAGTTGGTTAGAGGTCCTAACTTTTGAGGAGTGCTTTGGCAATTGATTGGATGATCTTCTTAGGCATTGACTCAGTACGTTACCACCCCAGGCTTTAGTACGTGATTAAGACTGTCTTGGAATCGATTAAGCGGGACTTGGTTGATAATCAATAGGCCTTAAGAGGACCAAGGGAGCAAAGGTTGAGGACACTTAGTTCATTTTCTAGTTTTTTGAGATATTTTGGGGGGGTGTTAGTTACATTGTTAGAGAGAGAAACTCCAACTTCTCTCTAGGATTCATCAACTTCTCTCAAGCTTTTACTAGGGTTCTTCCTCATCAAAAATTCTGAATTTTCTCCCATGGCTTGGTGAGATCCATTGCAACTTCCATTTCACTTTGCTCATGTAATAGGTTTTCTCTTCCAATTTCAAGTTGTAGTTGTAATTGTTGACATTCCTTGGATCTAGGATTTAATTCTATGATTTTTGGATTCCATTGATATTTTGAGATTTTGATTCTCATTGTTGCTCATTGATACTTGTTGCTAATTTCTTGTGTTGCAATATTTCTAATTTTACCTTTCTCTTCATTTCACCATGACTTTCCTTCTTGCTCATTACATGTTTGATAAAATGTCAATACTAGCTATGGAGTAGAATTTTTGTGCTTGGCATAGGGTTTGGATATTGGGAGGAATTGAATAGTTATCTCAATAGTTGATTGAGGGTTAGGGATTGCTAATTGACTTGGAGTGCACTAAAGCTAGATTCCCATAAGGTGAAGCTAGGACTTGTGACTCAAGTTGATTGTTTTCATTTGATTTTCCTCTATACTTAGGGGATGACTAAATGAAGCAAAGCCTAATAGTTGTCAACATTGAATGAGCTATGAGGATAGAATTTCCAATGCCAACCCTAAGTCAAGCCCTTTTGATAATTGATTGTTTGTTTCTCATTACTTGTTAAAATCTTCAAAGAACTCAACAAGGCTTACTAAATCAATAAGATGCATATTTTGGCAATTCCAAGGGAGAACGACTCGGGAGATTAATACTCTCGGATATAGATTGTAGTTTTGTTTGATGATGGATTTCGCGTTGGTTTAGACTATACTACGATTGATCACTTGATAAATTCTATACCAACAAAAATTCTTTTGTCAAAATGGCGCCGTTGCCGGGGAATTTGCTTAGTGTGCCATGTTATTGTTTGGATTAAGCATGTGTATATGTACATAGTTGCACCTCATTGTGAATAATTCAAGTGACTAACCCCTCATTTGTTACAATGAATTTCACTCCCCCTTCATTGCATGACGCGTTCACAACCGAATCCGAGCTTAGTCCCTTTTGATCCAGAAATAGAACGAACTTTGCTTCATATTAGACAAGCTCGGAGGCGGCTTAAGTTTGGAAAAGGGGAAGAGGTTTTCACCACCTCAACCACCTTACTAAAAGTGAACATTGAACCGTCACTCAACGAAGGCATTAATCCTACCCCCACCAATCTCACTAACAAATCTTCTTTTGTTTTAGGTACTAATACCATGGATGCTCCGAGGAGAGTTACCATCAAGGAAGCGGGTGCACCGGATTATGTCCTTCAACCCCTTCATATAACTCACCCCAACTTGAATGCTAACTTTGAATTGAAGACCGCTTTGATCAACCTCCTACCTAAGTTTCATGGGCTTCCCGCACAAGATCCTATTCGACATCTCAAGGACTTCCATCGCATATGTTCAACTACTAGATGGGAAGGGTCCGATGAAGTTGCTATATGGTTGTTTGCTTTCCCTTTCTCTCTTGAGGACAAGGCTAAAGAATGGTTCTACACCCTCTCTAGTGAAGTTACCTCCGATTGGGACTTACTTAGAAGGGGATTCTTGGATAAATTCCTACCTCCGGAGAAGATGGATAGGTTAAGGAAGGAAATGTCTTGTATTGTGCAAGGTGAGACGGAACCACTCTATGAGTATTGGGAACGGTTTCGTAAGCTACTAGATGCATGCCCCAATCACATGCTTGACACTCAAGTATTGCTTGGATACATATGTCAAGGGATGCGAGAGCAAGATAGAACCCTCTTGGACACTTCAAGCAATGGTTCTTTGTCTAAATATAAAACCGCGGAGGAGGCATGGCAACTTATCATTGACTTGGCCGAATCCAATCAACATATGAGGCGAAGAGTCAATCGTTCAAGGACCGTGAATGAGGTATCAACTAATAGTGAAACCACCGCTCTAACTCAATCCTTGAATGAGATGACATCCATCTTGAAGCAACTCCAATTGAACCAACAACAATCACAACCTCAATCATACCAACAACAACCTCCACCACCTCAACAACACAACCAACAATTGGTTCCTCAAAGAGTATGTGGCATTTGCTCTTGCTACTCTCACTACACGGATGAGTGCCCAAGCCTTCAAGAAGACAATACCTTGGCGGCTACCCACAATTTCTATGATCGCCCCAATCAAGGATACTACCAAGGCGGTAATCCTAACCAAGGGTACTCTTATCAAGGAGGAGGAAGCCACAACCAAGGAAGTGGATACAATAATCAAAATTGGAGAGACAACCATCAACAAGGGAATAGGGACAACAACAACAATAATGGAGGAGGTCAAAGATGGGGTAACAATTCACAAAACTTCTCACAAAACCGACCATACAACTCACAAAATCAACCATACAACCAACAAAACCCACAAAGAAACTACCAAACCTATCAACCACCACATCAAAGACCACCACCCAACCAATCACAAGCTCCTCAAGTCACATATGCAACCACCCCCTCTAACCAAGACGAAACACTCCGGACCATTATTCAAGGCCAAAAGGAACTACAAACCACACTTGCTTCCGGCCTCACCGACCTCACCTCTACACTACAAGCTCTTCTTGCACGCATGGATACACCATCAACTTCTACTCCTCAACCCCCGATCCAAAGTGTCATTCCCTCTCAACCTCAACCAAATCCAAAGGGGGGCATTAATGCCATCACCCTTAGATCCGGTACGCAACTAAAAGGGAAGGAAGCAAAGGATTCAAGCCCTATCACAACCACTCAAGAAGAGGAGAGAATAGACATAGAAGAGGTAGTGGAAGAGGAGATACCACAAGCCATAGTTGAGAATGAGGTCCAACCAACAAGAGAGACAACCAAAGCCAAAAGAACCTTGGAAGAAGAAGTTGCTCAACCACTTCCATTCCCAACACTTGCAAAGAAAGCTAAAAAGCGCATAGAACTTGACCCCAAAATGGTGGAAGTGTTCAAGAAAGTTGAGGTAACCATCCCCCTCCTTGATGCCATCCATCAAGTTCCTAGATATACTAAATTTCTCAAAGACTTATGCATACATAAGGACAGAATTCTTGAATTGGAAACCATTCCATTGGGGAGTTCCATTTCCGCTTTAATGGGAACGCTACCCGAGAAGTGTGATGATCCGGGTCCTTGTATGGTCACTTGCACAGTCAATGGAGTTCAATTTAGAGATTGTATGTGCGACCTTGGAGCATGTGTTAGCATCATGCCACTATCCGTCTACCGGGTATTGAACTTACCACCACTAAAAAGGTCGACGGCAAGATTTGTCCTAGCGGATAAAAGCATAATAACCGTAGCGGGTGTTGCGGAAGATGTATTGGTGAATATAAAAGGGTTGATATTCCCCATTGATTTCTATGTCCTTGAAATGCCATCAAGCGAAACTGAGAGAGCATCGTCTATCCTACTTGGAAGACCATTCTTGAGGACCTCTAGATTTAAACTTGATGCGTACTCGGGGAACTACTCATTTGAAATAGATGGGAGAATTGTAAGCTTTAGCCTAGAGGAAGCAATGAAGCATCCACCGGAGAACCATTCTTTATTTCGGTGTGATCCAATCGATAACATAGTGGCCGAAGTACATCTAGCAAGATTAGATGAGAAGTATAGGGTTGAAGAAGCAAATGAAAAGTCAAGCGAACTAAACACCACACATCATGCAACTCATCCGGAAACTCAAACCTCAAAGGAAAATAAAAAGATGGAATTGAAGCCACTACCACCTCACTTAAGGTATTCATACCTTGATGAAGCCCAAGAGCTACCCGTGATAATTGCACAAGAGCTAACCCCTAAACAAGAAGAGAAATTGCTGAACGTATTGAGAAAAAACAAAAAGGCAATCGGATGGAGTTTGGCGGATCTAGTGGGAATAAGCCCCAAAGTATGCGAACACCGCATATTCCTTGAAGAAGGAGCAAGACCGGTCCGGCAACCTCAAAGGAGACTTAATCCAACCATCCTTGAGGTAGTAAAGAAAGAAGTCACTAAGCTACTTGAAGCGGACATCATCTATCCTATCTCGGATAGCGAATGGGTAAGCCCGGTCCAAGTAGTGCCCAAAAAGTCCGGAGTGACAACAATCAAAAATGAAAGTGGTGAACTTATAGCAACAAGAGTGCAAAATTCTTGGAGAGTATGCATAGACTACCGGAGATTGAATGCGGCCACAAGAAAGGATCATTTTTCACTACCATTTATTGATCAAATGCTTGATCGATTAGCCGGTAAATCATATTACTGTTTTCTTGATGGCTACTCCGGATACTTCCAAATTCATATTGCTCTAGAAGATCAAGAAAAAACCACATTCACTTGCCCCTTTGGGACGTATGCTTACAAGCGTATGCCATTCGGCCTATGCAATGCACCGGCAACGTTCCAAAGATGCATGATGAGCCTATTTGCGGACTTTCTAGAGCAATCAATGGAAGTTTTCATGGATGATTTTAGTGTGTATGGTGATTCATTTGAGCATTGTTTAGATAACCTTGAGAAAGTCTTAGAGAGATGCACCAAAACAAACCTTGTTTTAAATTTTGAAAAATGTCATTTCATGGTCAAACAAGGAATTGTTTTGGGACACATAGTATCAAAGGAAGGCATCTCCGTAGATCCGGCAAAGATAAATGTCATATCTAGTTTACCTTACCCCTCCTCCGAGAGGGAAGTCCGTTCTTTTCTTGGACATGCAGGATTTTACCGGAGATTCATCAAAGACTTTAGCAAGGTGGCCCTACCTCTCTCTCGATTACTACAAAAAGACATTGAATTTGAGCTAAGCAAAGAATGTATGGAAGCATATGACAAACTCAAAGTAGCATTGACACAAGCTCCTATAGTACGAGGCCCCAATTGGACTCAACCCTTTGAAATCATGTGTGATGCTTCGAACTATGCGATAGGAGCCGCGTTAGCACAATGTGAGGGTAAGATTCCCTATGTCATAGCTTACGCTTCCAAAACATTAGATGGAGCCCAATCCAACTACACTACTACCGAAAAGGAACTACTAGCTATTGTTTTTGCTTTGGACAAGTTCCGAGCTTATCTTCTTGGTTCCAAGGTTGTAGTGTACTCGGATCATGCGGCACTAAAGTACTTGTTGGCCAAGAAGGAATCAAAACCGAGATTAATTCGTTGGGTGCTTTTGTTACAAGAATTTGATTTGGAGATCAAAGATAGGAGTGGTTCCCAAAACCTAGTGGCGGACCATTTAAGCCGCCTTGAACACACAAAGGGCGACACCACTCCCATCAATGACTCCTTTCCTTTAGATACCTTACACGCAATCTCGGAAGTGGTTCCTTGGTATGCCCCAATAGCAAACTATTTGGTTTCACGCACTTTCCCTCCTAATCTTGACAAAAACAAAAAGGATAAGCTGAAAAGCGAACCCAAATACTACATTTGGGATGATCCCTATTTGTGGAGGTGCGGAGCGGACCAAATAGTGCGACGGTGCATACCCCAAACCGAATTCCAAGCAATCTTGGACGCTTGCCATGCTTCCGAAGGAGGTGGTCACTATGGGCCCCAAAGAACGGCAAGAAAGGTCCTTGATTGCGGATTTTGGTGGCCAACTCTTCTCAAAGATGCTTCCCTCTATTGCAAATCTTGCCCCCAATGTATTAGGTTTGGAGATATTTCCAAGAAGGACGAAATTCCCCAACAAAATATGCTTTTTTGTGAAATCTTTGACGTATGGGGGATCGACTTCATGGGACCATTTCCAAACTCAAACGGCTTTCTCTACATCTTGTTAGCCGTCGATTATGTGTCAAAATGGGTGGAGGCAATCCCCACCCGAACGGATGACGCTAATGTTGTGTACTCTTTTGTGAGGAATAATATCATTTGCCGTTTTGGTGCCCCAAGAGCAATCATAAGTGACCTAGGATCACACTTTTGCAACAAAAAAATAAACGGCCTCATGAGGAAATATGGCATCATCCATAAAGTCGCCACGGCTTACCACCCTCAGACAAACGGCCAAGCCGAAGTCTCTAACCGGGAAATCAAGCATGTCCTAGAAAGAGTTGTAAAGCCGAATAGGAAAGATTGGAGCACTAAACTCTCCGATGCACTGTGGGCTTATCGAACGGCTTACAAGACACCGATCGGCATGAGCCCCTTCCGGCTTGTATATGGCAAAGCATGTCACTTACCGGTGGAGATTGAGCACAAAGCCTATTGGGCCGTGAAGGAGTGTAATATGAGCTTGAATGGAGCCGGAATAGAGAGGAAGCTTCAATTGGCGGAATTGGAATGTTTAAGACTAGAAGCTTACGACAACGCTAGGCTCTACAAGGAAAAGTTGAAGGCCATCCATGACAAGAACATTCGGAGAAGAGAGTTCCGACCCGGTGACCTAGTTCTTCTCTACAATTCAAGGTTGAGACTACTACCCGGAAAGCTAAGATCAAGGTGGGATGGACCCTACCAAGTGGAGAAAGTAGAACCTTATGGGGTCTACCACTTGCGACACCCAACCAGCCCGGACATCTTCAAGGTAAACGGACACCGTCTCAAATTGTATCATGGTGAGCAAAGAAAGAACTCCAAGGAAATTGAAGTGTTCCTCTTGAGGGATGCAACTCTTGAACAAGCACAATGAGCTACTGAAAGTCCAACTTAAGGACGTTAAACAAAAGTGCTAGGTGGGAGACACCCCACCATGGTAAGATCTTCCTTTGAGCTTTGTACATAGACACTTGAATTCATGTTTGTTAGATAGATTTTATTGTTAATTCTCCGTCATTTATTCAATTCATTGCTGATTTGCCAAGCGAAATGCCCTGATATGGTGCTTAGGCAACTGTGTGGAAAGGGGAAGTTGTAATGTCAAAAGTGGTATAGACACATGCACAATTAGGAAAAACAACCCCCTCTGCGCGTGTGCGCACCTGGCGCGTACGCGTCCATAAGGCACTCGAAGGTCCCCACGCGGACGCGCACCGTGCGCGGACGCGTGGATTGCGAATAACAAACCTCCATACATTGACCCGAGAGTTGTGCCCACACCATGCCAGGACCATGCCTAAAGCACAAGAAGCTCGCGCGCACGCGCACGTGGCGCGTCCGCGCACTTGGGCGAAATCTGCCAATCGACGCGCGAGCGTACTGTGCGCGTCCGCGCCGATTGCCCTGCTGCAATCCTGGTACATGATCCAGAGAGTTAGGCTGCTCTCAGGCTGCTACCAAGCCACAAGCCCAAAACCTTTGCCGCGTGCGCGCACTGGACGCGCACGCGTCCACACACTGCGAGCACAAGACGCGCGCGCGCGCCATAGCCGCGTACGCGCCCTTTGATCCTGCACTCCTCCCTGGGCCATCTCACAGAGAGTTGAGCCCCCTCTAGGCCCCTCTCATGCCTGGGGCACAACCGACTCGACGCGTGCGCGTACTGTGCGCGCGCGCGCCGAAGGTCCTGCAGCAACTTCTGGTACTGCGTCCAGAGAGTTGTGCCACCCCTGTGCCTCCCTTGTGCCCCCAGCCCAAGCACATGGACGCGCGCGCGCACCGTGCGCGCGCGCGCGCGCGTTCCTCTCCACCTCGCCCTGCTGCGCAAGCGCGCACTGCGCGCGCACGCGCGGATGATTGGCGCCAATGAAAAAGGGGCACACTTACCCCTTCACTTTCACTTCACATTTTCCCCTCTCTCATACCTTCTACTACACATCCAACTTCAAAGAGGGGCACACTCTTTCTTTCACCTTCCCTCTTCTACACTACTTTCTACCACTCACTACCTTCTCTACCACTCCTCCTCAACCCACACCACAACCTCCTTTCCTACTCTCCTCATCTCACAAGGTACTATACTAAGCTACTATCTCCTGTGTTCTTATTCCTTTAGTTTCACATTCATTTAGTTAGCTTCTTTCTTCTTTCATTTTAGTTACTTCTTTAGGAGGTTTTTGTTCTTGTTTTCTTTTCCCTTTCCCTCTCCCTCAAGCTAACTCTTCATGGGCATTTAGGTCTCCACTTCACTTGTATTAGTAGATAAGTTGTGTTGCTTGTTCTTCTTACAATCACTGTGCCCTATAATCATTAATAGTAGATTGTGACTTACTACATTGCTTTCACCATCTTCTAATCACACTCTACAACAAGATGCACACCAAGTGTTCGATGAAAAGCATACTTGACTTTTGCACCCACTTTGACTAAATTGCCTCTCATCTCATCACTTTTAGGCGCATCCCATTTCCCCCAATCCATTCACTCACATTTTCTTAACTTGCTTCCCATATGTGGCCCTTAAGGGTATATGCTTCTCATGCTCCCTACCTGCATGCATAAATCACCCTTACACCATATGAAAATGATTTGCCTTGCTCTTCTCATGTTATCTTAGTTACATGTTGCAGCTGTCATGTGACAACGATACCCATATTCCATGGCATAACTTTTCATCGCATAAACACATTTACTTCCACTACTTGGATTTGATGTTTTCCCTTCTTTACTCTCACAGGATGGTTATCAAGAAGAACAAAGGGAAAGCTCCCAAGAAGCAAACTCCCAACAAAGCGCACCAAGAGCAAACAGTCAAGCCACTCTTGAAGAAGAATAAGGGCCCCATCGATGTTCTAGAGAAGGATAACCCTCCTAAGGATCCGAACAAGTTCCCCAACCACTACTGCGAACTTGTTTATTCAAGAATGATCGAACGGAACTATCATCCGGAGCCCCTCCTAGTCCTGCCGGCCCACCTCCGCCCGATTGTGATGCCACATATTGAGCAGCGACAATGGAGGTTCCTATTGAGGAAACCAAAGGAGGCAAACCTCTCATGGGTAGTAGAATTCTACTCCAACTTCCACTCCCCCCTTCTCACATCAATCTTTGTGCGCCGAAAGCAAGTGTCGGTCACCGTGGAAACCATCCAGGAAGTCCTTGGTATTGAACAATCAACGGATGCATATGACGCCTATGAAGAGGTCTTGTCTACATGCGATGACCGCGCATTCGATTGGAGCGCAATCCTCCGTGTCATTGCTTTACCCGACGCATATTGGATTCGGGGGACTATCAAGCAAAGACCCAAGGGTTTAGATGTCCGTCACCTCACTCAAGAAGCCACGGCATGGGCCCAAATTCTAGCTCACTACGTGCTCCCAAGTACACATGGGTCCTCCATCACCGCCGAGTTGGCCTTATTGATATGGTGCATCTTAACCGAGAAACCGGTCAACGTTTCGCACGCCATCCGCCAATCCATGGGGCGCATTCATGCCAAAGGAAATCTACCATTCCCCGGTTTGGTGACAGAATTGGTTGCAAAAGCCGGCGTCAACCGAGAGGCTAAAGATAGGAGAGCCTCAATTCCGGTCGATGGCGATATAATTCCGACCAAGAGATGCCTCAAGCCTCCGGAAGCTACCAAGGACAGCGGACTAACCACACCAACTCGCAACACTACCACTTCATCTACATCACAAAAGTCGGCCGCCCAACGACTTGAGGACCTTCACAAGAAACTGGACCGTTATGAACGGCGTAACCAACGCCGATATGCTCACGTGAAGAAGCTCCTAAGCATAGTCACACCACCTATGGAGGAACCCGATATCTCAACATCCACCGCAACTTCAGGCGGAGAGAGCGATGACATTGGAGATATGGGACAGTCGGGACTCGATCAACCACTGCGCCTTACCTACAGCACGGAGGACCGTGCTAAGTTTTAAGTGTGGGGAGGTCGACCGACCGATCTCCGTAGGTAAAATCTGAATAAATTAGGATAGGTTGCATGATTAGGTTTTAATTAGCATCATTCACATGATAAGTACTTGGTTGGAATAATGAAATTCTTTCTTAGGAAACCAATACTTTGGGACAACCATGGGGCACTGCAAAACTTTAAATGCTTTGATGCCAAAATTGCATGAGGAATTATATTTTGGGAACATAGTTTTGAGCTAAGAACACAAACAAGTGAGTTTTGAGCCTAATGGTGTGGTTACATCTTATAACCACTTACTTTCCTTCTTGTGTGCACTATTCTCCTTCTATGATTGTAATCTTTGCTTTGTTTCATTCTTTATGTCCATTATTTTGTGTATTCATGCATTTACATGACTGAGGCCATCATTTCATTAGCTCACTTACCCAAATAGCCCACCTTTTATCTCCCATTAATAACCAATTTGAGCCTACGATCAACCCGCTTGTTCTTTAATTTAGCACATTACAAGCCTTAAAGTGGAAAACAATGAAAGTCCTTAATTTGGATCTTTGATTAGCTTAGGCTAGTGTATGTGAATATCATTCATGTGTGGGAGCCTTGGGGCATTGGGTGGATAAAAGGGTAGTTTTGCATTGTTATTGGAAATATTGAGGAATTGGGTACACACTCATGTCTTGATTAAATGAATAGACCTTATGCATTGATGTTCTTGTGTAAAGTTCAAAAAAAGAGAGAAAAGAATGAAAAGAAAAAAGAAATAAAAGTGAAAAAAAAGAGAAAAAAAAAATAGGAAAAAAAAATATAACAGAAAAGAAAGAAAAGAAAGACAATAAAGGGGACAAAGCGCCCCAAAGAAAAGTTCAAACAAGACCAATGCATAAGTATCGTGAAATGAATAGAAAATACACGAATGTGTGTGAAAGTGAGAATTGGGTAGTTAGAGTAGTACTCAATTGAATAGGTCATTATGTAGGTTAGGTGGAAAAGTTTAAGTTAATCAAAGATTCAAATCCTAAGTCCACTAGCCATATATGATCCTACCTTGACCCTAACCCCATTACAACCCAAGAAGAAGACCTCATGATAGATGGATGCATGCATGAAATACATGTTGATTGTTAGAAGAAGAACAAATCTTAGAAAGCATGATTAGGGGAGAATTGAGAGAATCAACCCTAAACACCTGAGCGATCAGAGCGCAAATACTTCCGGTGAGGGTTCGATACTCAATCCTTTGATTCCCGGCTCTTGCGAGCATTCCTCATGCAAGATTGTGTATATTGCATTTTATACTTAGAAATTGGCAAGTTCTTTGCATTGACCACCATCGTGTCCCATGTGCTTGCATATATCATAAGGAAGCTGATTTGTTCCCAACCAAGTAGATAACAACATTAGTTGTAGTTGCATGCATATAAGTAGGTTGCATTTCGTGAGTCCTATGCGTTTGTGACCCCTCGGTCTTCTGTATTTCTTTGCATTTTCCTAAGCATGAGGACATGCTAGAATCTAAGTGTGGGGAGGTTGACAAACCCCATTTTGAGGATTTATCTTGTGCTAATTTCAAAGGGTTTATCAATGATTTCACACATTTTCTGCATGAAAATACAAGGACTTGCATTCCTTTCCCAGTCTTGTCTCATGAAGGAAAACATGCTTATTTTGCACTAAAATTGATACCTCTCTAATCTCCCCTTGATGCCATTCGATGCCGTGACCTGTGTGCTAAGTGGTTTCAGGGTATAGAGTAGGAATGGACAGGAAAAGAGAAGGAAGACGGGTACAAGGAAAGGAAGCATGAGAATTGAAGCTTTGGAAATTTCCGCAAGGGCGCGTGCGCGCACCTGACGCGCCCGCGCGGATAAGAGCAATGTGAAGCCGAGACTACCAGACAAGCCACGAGCCAGCTTGAGTAGCGGCTAAGCCAGGATCCTCATGGACGCGTACGCGTGCACTCCGCTTCCGCGCATACTCCAGAGCCAAATCCAGGGCGCGCACGCGTACCTTGCGCGTACGCGCCGATGTGCGAAGATGATTTCTTAAAAAGTCACGTGACTTAGGCGTGGAGTTGGTTAGAGGTCCTAACTTTTGAGGAGTGCTTTGGCGGGAAGAGGCTTAAGAGGACCAAGGGAGCAAAGGTTGAGGACACTTAGTTCATTTTCTAGTTTTTTGAGATATTTTGGGGGGGTGTTAGTTACATTGTTAGAGAGAGAAACTCCAACTTCTCTCTAGGATTCATCAACTTCTCTCAAGCTTTTACTAGGGTTCTTCCTCATCAAAAATTCTGAATTTTCTCCCATGGCTTGGTGAGATCCATTGCAACTTCCATTTCACTTTGCTCATGTAATAGGTTTTCTCTTCCAATTTCAAGTTGTAGTTGTAATTGTTGACATTCCTTGGATCTAGGATTTAATTCTATGATTTTTGGATTCCATTGATATTTTGAGATTTTGATTCTCATTGTTGCTCATTGATACTTGTTGCTAATTTCTTGTGTTGCAATATTTCTAATTTTACCTTTCTCTTCATTTCACCATGACTTTCCTTCTTGCTCATTACATGTTTGATAAAATGTCAATACTAGCTATGGAGTAGAATTTTTGTGCTTGGCATAGGGTTTGGATATTGGGAGGAATTGAATAGTTATCTCAATAGTTGATTGAGGGTTAGGGATTGCTAATTGACTTGGAGTGCACTAAAGCTAGATTCCCATAAGGTGAAGCTAGGACTTGTGACTCAAGTTGATTGTTTTCATTTGATTTTCCTCTATACTTAGGGGATGACTAAATGAAGCAAAGCCTAATAGTTGTCAACACTGAATGAGCTATGAGGATAGAATTTCCAATGCCAACCCTAAGTCAAGCCCTTTTGATAATTGATTGTTTGTTTCTCATTACTTGTTAAAATCTTCAAAGAACTCAACAAGGCTTACTAAATCAATAAGATGCATACTTTGGCAATTCCAAGGGAGAACGACTCGGGAGATTAATACTCTCGGATATAGATTGTAGTTTTGTTTGATGATGGATTTCGCGTTGGTTTAGACTATACTACGATTGATCACTTGATAAATTCTATACCAACAAAAATTCATTTGTCACTGCCAAGGACGCGTATCCGGGTCGGTGGTTAAGCGGCTCGCACCCGACCGTTCGGGTCGGGTGGTCTATGGGTCGGGTCGGCCAGTAATCTGTTTGGGCTAGGCCACAACAGTGCCCCCAATGCGCCAACAATGATCGTGAGGGCCATTGGTGGCGTGTTATGTCCTTTCTCGTGCGTTGTCGTTAGGTCGATGATGATTGGATTTTTGACAATTTAGAATTTCACTAATGAAATCTCGTTGTAAAGTATAGTTTCTAAACCAAGCAATAATCCTTTCATACAAAAGATTGTTTGTCACAAGTAATAAACCCCTAAAATTTATAAACCGAAGTATTCAAACCTCGGGTCGTTCTCCCTAGAAATTACAATAAAGTGTCTTATTATTGGTTATGAGTTATTTTTGGGGTTTTGGTAAGAAACATGAAAGATAAATGGCAAAAAAGTAAACTAATAACTAAAAAGGTCTTGGCAAGGGTTGGTGGTCAAGGATCTCTATCCTAATCACTAACCACAATATGAGAATTGACAAGGATTAATCCCATTAAGTCATCCTCTAACGAGTAAAGGAAAGTCAAATGAGCTATATCAATCCTAGTCTATAAGTCGTAACTCTCCACTAATTCAATTAGTGAGAACTAGAGTCAATGGATCCCAATCATCAATTACTTGGACATTAGTAACTCAAAAGTTCCTAAGTTACCCTTCCAAGCCAAGAGCATAAAATTCTACTCTAAAATCCAACCAAGCATTTCATCAAATACTTGGAAGGTACAAAAGAAAAGTAAAGCAAATTGACAACAAAAATAGAATCTAACAACAATTATTGCAAGGAATTAACAACAACAATCAAAAGAAACACAATTATTATGAAATACCTTGAATTGAATTGAAAGAAAAGAGAAGGAACAAGAGTGGATCTACAACAAAATATAGAAGCAACATAAAGGAGATTACAATAAAAGAATAGAAAAAGAATGTATGTAACAACAAGAAATTGAAAGGTAGAAGTAGATGAGAGCAAAGATTAAAACCTAGATCTAAGAACTAAACATAATCCTAATCCTAATTCTAGAGAGAAGTGAGAGATTCTCTTTCTAAAACTAACTCTAAACTAATCATAATGAGTGTGTATGATTGAAAGTGAGTTAATCCCCAAAAGTCCCATTTGCTCTTCAATCCTTGGTTTTAAATAACATCTTTGGCACCAAAGTTGGTTGGGATTGGGTCCCACAACCCTCTGAATTTGCTGGCCATGTTTTCATTAAAAAATCATAAAGCAGCACCGACGCGTACGCGCACAGCACGTGTACGCGTCCATGGGGTAATTCGCAAGGTGCGCGTAAGCGCCAGGTGCGCGCGCGCGTCCATGGGCAAGTTCAATTCCTTGGCTTTTCATGATCTTCTCCACTTTGCATGCTTTCCTCTTCACTCCTTTGATCCATTCCTAGCCTTTTCAATCTGAAATCACTAACAAACACATCAAGGCATCTAGTGGAATCAAAGGGAGATTAAAATTATCAAGTTAAAGGCCTAAAAAGCATGTTTTCACATCTAAACACAAATTGGGAGACAATCACAAAATCATCCTATTTCATTGAATAAATGTGGGTAAAAGGTTATAAAATTCTTTAAATTCAACATAAGATAAACCCTACAAATGGGGTTTATCAGTCGACTGTTCGTGGAGAGGACGTACCTCTTGCGCGCGTGTCTGTTCATTGCTGGGGATAACCGTTCGTCACCTTGTTCTTCACGCTAGGCATTAAATGCTCATAATGGGTTATTTTGAAACCCTGCGTGCAAAGACTATTTTGTCCTTTGCCTTTCGGCCTTTTGAGTTAGTTTCTTAATCCCCAATCATTCTTCCATTTTACTTCCACTTCATTCCCTTGTTCTTTCCATCTCTGTCTTCTTCTCCCCTGATCATTTCTACTGCAATTCTTGCGTCTGCGTGCGTTCGTGTGCGTTCGCCCCTTTTCACTCCTTTTCAAATCATCACAATCAATCCTGTTAAGCATTCATCCCTCGCTTTCTGTTTAATCTTCATTTTGTCTCCATTATCAATCCTTCTGTATGAATGCTGCTTTTCTGGTTTGATTTGTATGCTGGACGACCTTAGTGCTAAGTAGGTGCGTTAGGGTAGGTACCTTTCCAGGGCACCATTTTTAGGCTTTACTTAGGATTTGTTTTGGCCGTGCTTGGTTTCAGTTGTTGAATAGGCCAAATGTAGTTTCTAGGCCTTTCCCGAACTCCCGACCTCGTAGACTAGGGGTGTTCGCGGTGCGGTTTGGTTCGGTTATTTAGGAAAAAGCCATCCGATCCGATTGTTTATTAAAACTGTGGTTCGGTTTGGTTCGATTTTTTTACTGAGACCATCCGAACCAAACCAAACCAATTAAAATCGATTTGGTTTGGTTTGGTTTATTCGGTTTTTTTAATTATTCAAAAAGATTTTAAATAAACAAAAAAATAAAAAATTACATTTAAGACCAAACCTAAAATTCATTATTATAATACAAATGTCCCAATTTCACAAACCCTAACCTCAATTTCACAGCAAGAATCCAACTCAATCCAAATTTCTCTATTATAGAATTGAAACCCTAAACCTAATCCTAATTTCACATTAACAGAATTCAAACCATAGCAATTTCATCAATCAAAAATCAAAACATATATTAAAATCATTGACAACGGCGGAACAGAGGCAGACCAGAGGCAGAGGCAGTGGCAAAGCTGTGAGCAGGACGCAGTGAGCAATAAACTGCATAATTACACAATTCACAAAATCATAAAAACAAAATTAAAATCACTTGTAAAAACAAAATCATAGAAAAACAGAAGCAGGAGCAAACAAAATAAAATCATAGAAAAATAGATGCAGAAACACAAAAAGTAAAATCACTAGCAGAATCATAAAACAGAATTAAAAATAAAAAAATGTAAACACAGAATCAGAGAAAAACAGAGGCAGAAGCACAACAAAATAAAATCACCAACAGAATAATAAAAACAAAAATTGAATACCTAACTTGGAGGCAATGTCATGGACGACGAACGGCGCCTGCTTGTGCGTGGAGGAAACGGTGGCTCCAGTGCGTAGAGGAAGACAAAAGCCCCTGGTGTGAGGAGCCTAGAGAGACACGGCGTAGAGGAGACGGCGGCTGCAGTGCATTGAGGACGATGAACGGAGGAAGAAAAAGAGTCACGCCAATTTGAGGGAATTTGCGCAACGAGGAAGGGCCGCCGTGAAGGTGTTGTCCGCGATGCCAGGGGCTGAGAGGACGACGACCTTGTGGGGGTGGGAAGAGAGTACTCGAGTGTGGAGAATAGAGAGTGGAGAGAGAGTTAGGGAATAGGTTACGGTGAGAATGGAGAGTGGAGAGAGTTAGGGAATAGGTTATGGTGAATGGCAGCTAGGTCATCTCAGGGGAATGAGGGTTTCATTTATTTATATATGTGTTTTAAAATAAATTGGTTCGGTTCGGTTTGGTTAGGGTTTTCACTAGCAGAACCGAAAACCGAACCGAACCGCAAAAAAACAGCAAAAAATCTTTTATTTTTTCAGTTTTTTTGGTTTTTGGTTTATTCGGTTTTCGATTTTTTCGGCTCGGTTGATCGGTTTTGAACACCCCTATCGTAGACTAACCGAGTGGTGCCCCACCTGTAGGTATGCCTCGTATCGTCTCATGAGCTTCCACCTCAGGCGCAGGTTACTACCGGTATGCTTGGGTGACCTCCGATGTGAATGACTCCCCAAACCAGATGGGTGAGGAAGAGCTTACGGAGTTCTGTCAAGCCGAGTACTTGTGCGGCGGAACCGACGAGGAGGCTAACTACGACGTTTTCGTTCCCGCTCCCAATGAGCAGTTGTACGAGATCAACCTTCACTCCCCCCGAATTGTCGACTGGATCTGGTTCTATAAGGCAATGTTTACCCAATTGGGGGTTCGCATTCCTTTTTCTTCCTTTCAAATGGCGCTCCTAAACCGGATCTCCGTGGCATCGTTGCAGTTGCATCCGAACAGTTGGGCTTCCATCCGCTGTTTTGAGAAGGTTTGTGAATACTTGGGGCTGCCGGTGTCTGTTGACATTTTCTTTTACCTCTTCAACCGCACGAATCCTTCTAAAGAAGGGAAGGCGAGGAAGGGATTCATGTCCTTCCGATTTGCCCAGGGTCGAAGGATTTTTGGCTTGTTCGAGGACTCTTACCATAGGTTCAAGGACAAGTACTTTAAAGTGCGCCCAGTCAAAGGTCGCCATCCCTTCTGGTTGTCATTAGAAGGGCAGCGCCTCATCCCAACGTATTAGAGTTTCGGGGTGGGGTTCAATACATTTATTAAGGTGACCTACAAGGGATGTCCGCTATGGACAAAAAGATTGTCGACGTGTTGTTGGCCGTCTTCGGGAGAAACCATGTGAACCCCCATCTCCTCGTGGGTGACCGGGAGGTCACCAGAAATTATGTTTGTGAGTAGCTTTAACTTTGCATTTCTCGCATTATTGTTCCCTTGATTTGTTACGCTGACTTCATGACTAACCTGTTCATTGATTTTGTTGCAGTGGGAATGTCTGCCGAGGTGACAGGCCTTGAGAGTTTGTATAAGACCTTTTTGGAGGAAAGTGATGAAGAGAAGGCTAACGGGAAGCTGGAGACCCCTCCTGAGAATAAGGAGGACCAGGCAGTGCCTTCGCCTCGTGACACCGAGATGTCGGATAAAAATGCTGCTGGGGTGCACGTCTCTCCTATTCGTGAGGAGGTGGCCGGTACTAGGGATTCGGCCTCCAATCAACACGTCGAGGATGATGACTTGAAGGTTATCCACAACCCCAAGAGGCAAAAGTCATCCTCCAGACCTGAAGGAGCCCTTACTGTGATGGAGAAAAACTTCGATGCCGGGAACTTTATAGACACCCAGTTGCTTCCCGGCACGGAAGAGTATTTCCATGGCTCTGACCATCCCGGGCAGGCAAGGTGGATGTATCGTACTCTTCTCCGTGGCACCGCCATAGCTCGGAAGGCTGAGTTTGAAGTGTCGGGAATACAGTCGGTGCAGAGGAGGCTCGAATCTTCCGTTAAGGCCAACAATCAATTTAAAACTCAAGTTCAAATATTTCAGGAGCAACTGTCCAAAGCAGGGGAAAAGCTTAAAGCTGTCGAGGAGAAGGCCATGACTGCTGAGAAAAAATTGAAGGTTTCAGATGCCGCCGTCTCCCGGCTAACCAAGCGGGAGATGACTTTGGAGAGCCAGCTCAATGCTGCGTAGGGCCGGGTGGCTGCTTTGGAAAAAGAGCGCGACGCAGCCGTCTCGTCTGCTAAGACCATTCAAGCCGAAGCTGAAGAGCTTAAGAAGAAGTACAAAGAGACCATGAAGCAGGGGAAAAGCGCCATAATGATGACTGAGGAGGCTCTTAAAGCCCAGGTGAAGATCGTGGCCCCTGACTTCGACACATCGGCGATCGGGGTTTTTAAAACAATCAAAGATGGCAAGATTGTCGATATGTCAAAGAAATGATCTCTTGTATCTTCGCATGGAGTTTGTAATTTTGTTGTTGAATCTTTCTGTGCATTTTCATGAACTTGTAGAACTTGTGATTTTTGAACTATTTTGATAGTCGCTTGGTCGGTTTACGATTATTGAATTTTTCCGCTTATTCGGCAGGGTATTTATTTACCGTTTTGTTGGTATTGGCTTGTCGCTGCGTTTGTTTACCATTGTTGGTAATTTGACGAAGCCAAGTCGTGGCTTTGCTATCGCTGTAGCCGTTTGTAATGGCGTTGACTTGGTCAGTTTTCGGGGTGATCAGTCCCGGCGTACCGTGTCGTCATCCCGTTTAACGTATTATAAGAAATTTGTTGTCGTGGAATGTATGAACGGGTAAGAATAAATTTGAACCAGAGAACATAAATTTTGAGTAAGGGAATATTAATCGGTAGTTTAGGCAAATCTATTGTAATGATAAGTTCTTAACAAAAGTAAATCACTGAGCTCGTCAGGTCCCCTACTCGGCGTGTTTGTGCTAAGAGTAAAATCTTCTTAAGTTACCCGCATTCCAGGTTTTCGGGACTTCCTTTGCCGTCGAGCTTTTCCAATTTGTAGGCACCCTTGCCAATCACCTCTTTGACCCTATAGGGGCCTTCCCAGTTTGCCGCCAATCTACCTTCCCCTTGAGTCGGCAGCCCGACGTCGTTGCGCCGCAAGACGAGATCGTTTTGTTCAAATTCTCTCCTGAGTACTTTGGTGTTGTAGCGCAGAGCCATCATTTGCTTTAGTGCCACTTCTGACAAATGGGCCATCTCCCTAGTCTCATCTACTAGGTCCTTTTCTACAGCTTCCTTTACTCCCCCCAAAAGTAATCGTGGGTTCGGCTTGCCGATCTCTACGGGTATCATTGCGTCCACCCCGTACGTCAGGCGGAAAGGGGTTTCTCTTGTGTACGACTGCTCGGTTGTACGGTAGGACCAGAGAACTGAGGCGAGTTCGTCGGCCCATGCACCTTTTTTATTTTCAAGCCGCTTCTTGAGGCCTAGCAAGATGACCTTGTTTGCGGCCTCAACTTGGCCGTTCGTCTGGGGATGCTCTACAGAGGAGAATTTCTGCTTTATGCCCAAATCGGCTAAGAGTTCTACGAACTTTTTGTCAGTGAACTGTGTCCCGTTATTAGAGATAACGATCTCTGGGATGCCGAATCGAGTTATCACATGTCTCCACATAAACTTTCGACAATTGGATAAGGATATACTGGCTAGTGGCTCGGCCTCTACCCACTTGGTGTAGTAGTCAATAGCCACTATGAGATACTTGACTTGCCCCGGGCCAACCGGGAAAGGTTCCAATAGGTCAACTTCCCACTGCGCGAAAGGTCGGGAAGACGTTAATAGGCTTAGTTCGGTTGGTGGTGCCTTATGGAAGTTGGCGTTCTCTTGGCACTTGACGCATTTCTCACGAACTCTTTGGAGTCCATCATCATCGATGGCCAGTAATATCCAGCCCTGATGAGCTTTCTTGCTAGGGCTTTGCCCCCGATGTGGTGGCCGCAGCACCCCTCATGGACTTCTCTGAGTACGTAGTCCGTTTGGTCGGGATGCAGGCACTTCAACAAGGGTTGGTTGAATCCCTTTTTAAATAGTTGACCTTGTACAATCGCAAATTTGGTCGCCTCTCTTCTCAACGCTTTGGCCAGCTTCTCACCATCAGGGAGTTTGCCAATTTCTAAGAAGTCAGTGATTGGGTCCATCCAGGAGGGGTCTGGCTTTGTCAGGTGGAGGGCAACTGCTATCATGCCTTGAATGAAAGACCGGTTGCCCGCTCCCAGTTTTGTGCTTGCTAACTTGGATAGGAGGTCTACCCGTGTGTTCCTTTCTCTCAGAACGTGCTAGATCGTTACCTTCTCGAATTGTTTGCTCAGCTATTTGACCTTCTCCAAGTACTTCTGTAACAGTGAGTCCCTGGCTTAGTAGCTTCCATTCACTTGAGAGGTGACGACCTGTGAGTCACTGCACACTTCCAACCTTGTAGCTCCGACTTCTTTGGCTAGGATTAAACCGCCCAATAGGGCCTCATACTCTACTTGGTTGTTTGATACCGGAAACTCAAACTTGATCGATTGTTCGTATATGACCCCGGCAGGGCTTTCCAAGATGATCCCGGCACCTCCGGACGTTTGGTTGGAATCCCCGTCTACGTTGAGCCTCCACCGTATGCCCGTTTCCTCGGTTGGGTTCCCCGTTACTTCTACCAAGAAGTCGGCCATTGCTTGTGCCTTAATCGCATGTTAGGGCTCATACCGCAAGTCATACTGGGATAGCTCGATAGCCCAAGTAATCATTCTTCTGGCTAAGTCGGGTTTCTGGAGTACCTGGCGGATTCCCTGGTCCGTTCTTACGACCACTTAGTGACCTTGGAAGTATTACCGTAATCTGCGGAAAGAGGTTAAGAGCGCTACTGATAGCTTCTCTAATTTGCTGTATCTCAGTTCTGCTCTTTGTAATGCTCTGCTCACGAAGTAAATTGGTTGTTGAACCTTCCCTTCTTCATGCACCAAAACTGCCGCCATCGCTTCCTCTGTTATGGCCAGATACAGGTATAACGGTTCTCCGACCTTGGGCTTCACAAGTACATGTGGTGTTGCTAGGATCTGTTTTAAACCATTGAATGCTTCCTTGCACGCCGGGGTCTATTTGAATGCTATCCCCTTTCTCATCAAGTTGAAAAATGGCAGGGCCTTCGCTGCCGACGCCCCAAGGAAGCGAGATAGTGCGGTGAGCCTTCCCGACAATCTCTGAACGTCTTTGACATAGCCTGGGCTCTTCATTTGGAGTATCGCTTGACACTTTTCAGGGTTGGCCTCCACCCCTCTTTGGGTTATCATAAATTCTAGGAACTTTCCTGCCTCCATAGCAAAGGCACACTTGAGTGGGTTGAGCCTCATGCCGTGTTGTCGGAGGGAAGCGAACACATTTCCTAGGTCACTTAAGAGATCCTCAGGTCGGCTGGTCTTCGTGAGGATATCATCCACGTACACTTCCACCGTCGTTGGCCCTGATCATTTCCACTAGAGGTTCCATTAATTCATGTGGGAGGTTTCTGTTCACGAAGGTGAACTTCTTCTCCGTGTCCCCGACCCTAAACTTTTCCAAGTTTCCCTCCGGTTCGGGTCTGGGCTTGTCGCTGACTCTAGCATCCAGGTCGGTGAGGAACACTCCTGATGCATCTTTAGATTTCTTTCTTAAGGAGAGACTGCGTTTTCGCAAGCGACTGCCATTTCTAAGTCTCCTTTTATGGAACCCACGGATCCGTCATCAGCAATGAACTTCATTACCAATATCTTTGTACTGATCACTGCCCCGAGATCGTTAATGGTTTCCCTCCCTAGGATGACGTTGTAGGCCGTGGAGTCTTGCAAAACCACAAACTCGGCCATTACCAATCTTCGCCCCTATCCTGGTCCTATGGATACTGGCAGGGAGATTCTTTCATCGGGCTTGATGAAGTGGTCACCTAGTCCTACAACACCGTGCTGGTGAGTCTTTAAGTCGGCATCCCGTAGGCCCAAGGCATCGAACACGTTGTGGAACATAATATTCGAGTCCGCCCCAGTATCTACAAGGATCCGCTTGATGAGGCCGGTTCCCACTCTGGCCGTGATGACCATGGGAGGGTTTTCCACGATCTCATCAAACCATTGGTCTTTCGGACCGAACAAAATGGACGGAAGCCTTTTGGAGCTTTGTGCGGAAGACGAGGAAACTGCCAGGACTTTGGCGTCTTTCTTGTGTGCCGACTTTGACCTCAGAGCCGCGTTTCTTGCTATTACCACGTTCACTATGGTAAGACCGTGGTCATTGTCCTCCGGCTCTAGACGTCGCTTCACTGCGCAGGTCTTGTCCTCTCTCTCGTGGTCGCGATTTCGTCTCCTCGGCTCCTTAATGAGGTGGGAGAATTCGGCTAATTTTCCATCCTGGATTGCTTGTTCCAGGTCATCCTTCAGGTCGAAGTTGTCCTGTGTCTTATGTCCATAGCCCTTATGATAATCATAATAGAGGCTCCTGTTCCCCCCGGTTCGGTCCTTTAGACGTCGGGGCTTCGACAAGATTCCCTTCTCGCCTATCTGTTGATAAACTTCTACGATGGAGACGGTGAGGAGAGTGTAATTGGTGAGCTTCCCGACTCGAGAAAACGGCCAGGGTGTCTTACTCGGACTGCCGTCTCTGGCGTGTTCCTTCTGCCTTTCTCCGCTACCGTGCTGCCAGGATTGATTGTAGGAGGACTGCCGCTTGTTGGCAGCCACGACATGACTGACTTCTTCATCGTTAATGTATTCCCTGGCTACGCTTTGGATCTTCTACATCGTCCTCACCGGCTTCGTGGTGAGATGCTTTCTAAAGTCCTCATTCTGGAGTCCGTTCATCAAACACAGACTAGCTATCGAGTCAGTTAGCCCGTCGATCTCCAGGCACTCATCGTTGAATCGGTCTAGATATTTTCTGGTCGGCTCGCCAGACCTCTGAGTCACCCCGTGCAAATTGATCAGGTGTTTTGCCTTTGCAATTTTGGTTGTAAATTGGGCCAGGAAAGCGTGGCTGATGTCTGAAAACCTGGCCACCGAGCCCTGCGGGAGGCTGTTGAACCACCATATCGTAGGTACCGCCAAGGTGACCGGGAAAGCGCGGCACCTCACCTCATCTCCAACTTCCTCCAGGTTCATCCTGGCCTTGAAGGCCGTGAGGTGTTCCTATGGGTCTTGGGTTCCGTCATACCTCATGTCCGTCGGCTTATCAAAGTGCTTTGGTAGCCAGACCTCGAGAATGGAACGATGAAAGGGGGTCTCGCCCATTATCATGGGCCGGTGTGTTCTCCTTGGCCTTTCTCTTTCGTCTTCTTGGTCTTGCTCAGTAGCACTCCTTTCAAGTCGGGAGTATATCAAGTGGTCCCGACGTATTCTTAGGCGCTCCAATCCCTCCCAGGTGCTCTTGGATTCAGATCATGGGCTACGTGTACGTCAGGGATGACTTCTCTAAGGAGTTCTTCCCCGTGTCACCGGAGAATGGGAATCGCTTAGCTCGGGCATTCGTCGATGGCGTTCTTGATCTGCCAGCTGGCGTTCCAGGTTATGCATTCTATGACGCAATTCATGTATCATCCTGGTGTTGTTGTTGCTTGTTCCCCCGAAGAGGCATCTCTCCTGGGATCTTGTAGCCGGCTCAGAACGTCGCGGGGGGGACCTCGTCCGCTCCCGGGGAGAAGCGATGGAGGCTGCCCCCTCAGGGCCCGCTCCGCGACCATGGTCCCCTAGACCCTGTACGATGTCCATTTAGGCAATTGTTTTCCACAGACGGCGCCAATGTTCGGTATGTCGAGTACCGAACGGTTCAGAGGGATCCTCGGGTTGATAGGTGGGGTGTGGTCTGGAACCGAGTCGCGAGGGTGAAACTGGAGTAGCCGACGTCCCGAGCTCTTCATGTGGAGGGGGTGTCACCTGTAAAGACACTCCGACGCTCTAGTCAGTTGAGTGTGCAGGTAAAAAAGGGATAAATGATGTGTGTCGTACCGTGGGGGAGGGGTAGGACCCTCCTCATATATACTGTGTCAGAAGTGGGTCCTACAAGAGAAGACTCACCTTTCTCGAAGCTTCCTTATACAGCTGTAGTGATGAGCTGCCAAGGACGCGTGTTCGGGTCGGTGGTTAAGCGGCTTGCACTCGACCGTTCGGGTCGGGTCAGCCCGCAATCTGTTTGGGCTAGGCCGCAACAGAAACAAAAATTCAAATTTAGCACCTAAACTAAATTCAGAATTGCATCGGCAATAATTCCAATCAAAACACAAAATTATTTCAAAAAATTAGCAACTCAGAATAGTAAAATTATTTTGGAAAATTTAACAACACCAGCAACCATCATCCATCAAAATTTAACAAAATAAACAAACATGAACAAAAATAGAAAAATCAACAACTTAGAATCAGTCAAATTAACAAAATAAAACCTCAACCATCAAAATCCAGAATCCAAGATTGAACTTATCAGTTATCACTATTTTTAAAAAGGTTTAATTACTCTGTTGGTCCTTATAGTTTTGCGAAATTTTCAATTAGGTCCCTATACTTTATTTCCTTTAAATTGGATCTCTGCACCAAATTTTTTTTTTCAATTAGGTCCCTCTTAACAGTAATTGGTTTAATATATAGGGACCTAATTAAGAAAAAAATTGGTGTAAGGACTCAAATAAAAGGAAAAAAAAGTATAAAGATCCAATTAAAAATAAAATTTGGTGTAAGGAATTAATTAAAAGGAAAAAAAAGTATAAGAACCTAATTGAAAATTTTGCAAAACTATAGGGACCAATAGAGTAATTAATCCTTTTAAAAATTATATCAAAATTCTATTTAGTATCAACAATTTAGAATGATTAATTCACATAATTAATAAAATAAAAAAATTAACTGAAAAACAAAAACTAAATAAAGAACTCACTGTATTAATTCATATAATTAACAAAATAAAAAAATAATTGAAAATTTGAAGAACTTACTGCGGCACAGAGAGCAAACAAGGCCTAGAGTCCACAGTGGCAGAGACAGATGCGCGGCAAGACAGAAGTGGACGATGACAGAAGCTTCGAACCAACCTTCCTACGACGACAATGACAGAAGCTTCAAGTGGCGAAGGTGGCAACCGCTGGTGGTCACTGCCGGTGTCGATAGTGGTAGGAATGGTAGAGGCATTCCTTCTGCTCATTGGAGACTTGGAGGAAATTAGGGTTGGAGTTAGGAAGGGAGAAGGAGAAGGAGAGCGAGGCCTTCCACATTCGTGAGGCTGGGTTTGGGAATTGGTGGACTGGGTTAGTGACTTAGGGTTTTCTTTTTTCTTTTTTTACCTTGAGTCAAAACGCTGCCGTTTCTGAATTTGGATTACAAAATCGGGTTTTTTAAAACCTGACTGATTTTTTAATCGGTTTTTTACAAGACGGTTCTAGGGTCAAACAGACCAGTCAGATGACCGGTTCTTGGTTAATCCAGTCGATCCAGTCTAATTTTCACAACCTTGATTACGACACACAAACAAACTCAGTTCAAAATAAGCACAGACCAAGTGCACCTTATTTTTATCTAGAAGGCATCGAAATTACTTAATAATGACGACGCACAAGCAAATTCCTCCTCCTCCTCCTCCTTCTTCATCTTTTATTTCTTGTTTTACCTTCTCATAATTCTTATTATTTTATTCTCTTAACAAAAATAAAAAAAATAAATAAGAAGAAGAAACACATAATGTTGAAAAATCACTAAGAAGAGGAGGAGAAAAAGAAAAAAATGCAGCAACAATAGTAGTAATAAAAGAACGACGATGAGGAGAAAACACGTGATAACGATAATAACAATGATGATGATGATGATGATGATGGAAGAGGAGAAGGAGGAAAAGGAGGAAAAGGAAGGAAACACACGATAACGACAACGATAATGATAATAACGATGATGATGATGATGTTGATGATAGTAATGATGATGATGATGATGATAATGGAAGAGGAAAATGAGGAAAAGGAAGGAGAAGAAAAAATTCAAATGAGAGGAAGAGGAGGAGAAGGAGATGGTGGTGGTGGTTGTAATTACAATAACGAAAGAAAAAAATGACGAAGAAGGAAGAGAATGAGAAGAACTTACACAACAAGAATGAAGAAGAAAAAAAAGAAAAAGAAGTGACAATAATGAAAAAGGTGCGTAAAAAAAAAGACAGCTATATATAATTGGGTGTTAAAGTCAAAAAGTTGTTAAAAAAAATAGCGCATGAAAGTAAATTAGGTTATTATATTATATCAACTTGATTGAATTTAATTGGTTAAGTTACCTGAATATAAAATTTTATTATAATAAATAATGATAATGGGACAATTTAGTTAGGAATACATTTTACGTACCTATCTTTTAAGCAAAAATTAAGTAAAACGAAGTTCATCATTAATCTTCTAATATTAAAAATGTTCTCCTTTTAAAATGACATAGTCAATAATGCTGAGGTGTGATTGTGTGAATGTTGTGTTAAAAAAGTATTTTCTCAAACCATGCTTTTAGGTAGTACCATAATGAAATTAGATTTTCTTTAATTTTTTTTAGATTCCTATGAAAATAAGTAATCCTCTACTTTTACTTTTCTGCGACAGACAGAGCGGGCGGCGTATAGTTGAAAATAAGAGACTTTTTTAAGTGTCTCACATATACTAATGCGATTATTAGAAAAGAAAGGCAAAAGGTTACTCGAATAAGTATTTTTATACTAAAATTGTGTATTCTTTTAATTTTTTATTTGACCGAAGACTTAATTAAACATTATTATAAATCTAGAATCACTCTATGTATATTCATTTAAAAATCTCACTTGTCCATCATTTGTTATGAATCTGATCTTTTAAGATTAAATACAATTTTAATGCTTAAAGTATAGATTAAAAACTTTTTCGTTTTTAATTTTTTTTATATTCAAAATCGTCCATAAAATTTAATTTAATTTTAAAATTATCTTTTTTATTTAAATTTTAAAATTAATTATCAAATTACTCCTAAAAAATCATAAATTAAAAAAAAGAAAGAGAACGGATAAAAAGAAGAAGGAAAATTAAAAGAAAATTACACAAGGAGGAAGGAAAAAGAAGAAGTTAAAGAGGAGGAAAAAGGAAGAAGAAGAAAAAAAAAGGAAGAAAGGAAAAAGAGGGACGGCACAAGCGAGGCTTTGAGCCGCCGTCGCCGTCGGAAATCAGAATCAGAGAGAGAGAACCACTGCGACTGCGCCGAACTCAGTCCCTTGTGACAATTTCCGTTCCGTCATCTACGTCACCACTGCCCAGCCCCTCAACGAGTGTTGCATCGTCGCCGAAATCATCCTCGACTGCACTCTTGTCCTCGTACGTTGCTGCTGCTATAATAACGACATCCTCTGCTAGGTCTTCTCCATCACCATCACAATTGATTATTGTGTATTTAATTATATTAAAATACATTAACAAATAAGTTCTAAAAGAATATATTTAATAAAAAATATTAAGAGTTAGCATTACAAAATTAATATTACATTCAATAACTAACATAAAAAAATTTAAAACTCAAATTAAAAAAATATTTAAAAGTAAAACTAAAATTCATTTTTATTAAACTTCGTTATAGTTTTTCTTTTTTTTTTGCAACCATTACTTGCTACAATATTAGGTTCCTCAGACGCTAACATTACTTTTTAATAATGAGTAATTATTCAAATAAGTGAATCAAATATTTAAAATTAGACTTTTTAATTTTTTAACTTTTAAAATGTACAAAATAGTTTTTAATATTTATTTTTGTTAGAGAATATAGTCTTTTTCTCTTAATCAATAATAATGACTGCTGATGTAAAACATTAAGTACACGTAATCGTTAAGTGTCCACACGTATAATCTGAACAAATCAATTTTTAGAGTTAAGTATAAAACAGTTTTCAAAAAATTTTAAAAAGTTCCTAATTTTTTTAAAATTATCCAAATAATTCTTTTGAATTATTTATATATAATTATTTTTAAATTAATTAATAAATTTCAATTTTTAAAATTTTCAGTTTATATATCTCAAATTTGATTATTTATGCACAAAGATTTTTTTATATATTTTCAAAATAAATTATAAATTAATTTTAAAAAACTCTATTTTTCAAAAAAAATATAAATAATTTAAAATAAATAAACCCATATATTATTTTTCATCATATATAGTAATTTAATTTCATTTACTTTATAAATACCATATTTTTTTATCATTCTTTAATGATGATAAAAAAATATGAGCTGGTATTATTTGAAAAAATAAAAAAACTCTTATTTAACATAAATTTTTCACATAAACAACTTAAAAATATTTGTGCAAATACTTATAATGAAGACAACACTTCAGAACTTGCATGCAATACGAACCAAGTCATCTATGAAGTTTGTGAGAATAAAAGAAAGGCAGAGAGAAAACAAAGAGAGGCAGACAAATAATGGAAGAGAGGAAATGGTGGATAGTTAAGGAGCTTTTATAGGAAACTATTTTATGGTATGCTCTCTTGTTATTTATAGAAGTTAGGAAACTATCTAAATGAGTAAAATCAAAATGTATTCAATTCAATTAAAAATTAAACGAATTCACATCCATAGCAATTATTCATTTTCTTTCTTTTTTCTTTTTAATAATTATATAGCGAGTATATTATTGTGAGTAATGTTCAATTTCATATTACTTTCTATCTATTAGAAGTCAAAATTCTGCTGCAGACTCAACAATTGGTATCAAGAGCCAACGTTATATTATTCATTATTTTAGTGGTAAAATTTAATTGTGAATATAATGGCTTCTACTAATAGTAACGTCAAAGTAGGAAAATATGAAATCGAGAAGTTTAATGAAAAAAATGATTTTTTCTATTGGAGGATGCAGATGAAAAATCTGCTTATATCACAAAAGTTACACAAGGTACAAACGGGAAAAGAGAAAAAGTCGGAAGGAATGAAAGATGAGGATTGGAAAGAATTATATCTTGAGGCACGGGCTGCAATAATCTTATGCCTTGAGAGGAATGTTGCTTTCTTGGTGAACGAAGGAATAATTACAGCAGGCGTCTGGACAAAGTTAGAGCATAACTTCATGATGAGGACTCTAACTAACATGATCTACTTAAAATCCAAATTGTATACATGCAAGATGGAGGAAGGCACCTCAATCTGAGAATATATCAATAAGTTTGATAGGATCATATCAAACGTAAAGGATATAGATGTGAAGGTTGACGATGAAGACCATGCACTCATATTGTTACTTTCATTACCGAAGTCCTATGAAAATCTAGTGCAGACATTGATGCTGGTGGGTGACACTCTGACCATGGATGAGACGAGGGTATCACTTTTAGCGGATGATCTACGTAAGGTTTCTACAAGTGTAATGTCATCTTCAAATGGAAGAGAATATAATGATCAAGCACAAGGATTATTCGTGGCTAGAGGAAGGACTAATGAAAGAGAAAAAGGTAATAAGCGTGAAAAGTCTAGGCCAAAATCTAGACCTCACGAACAGAGAAAATGCTTTAAATGTGGTAAGCCTGGACATTTCAAAGCAAATTGTCCAAATAAGAAGATAACTTTCAAAAAACAGAACAACGAAAATCCAAAAGAAAAGCAAGAAGCAAGCTACATCTCAAATGATGAAGACGATTGTTACTCTGTAACAAAACAATCTTATGAAATCTCCAGTAAATAGATTCTTGATTCAGGAGCCTCTCACCATATGTGTCCAAATAGGAAGTGGTTTACTACCTATAAAAGCATAAATGGTGGCACAGTTTTAATGGACAATGATCATGCTTGTAAAACTGTGGGGTTGGGTACTATAAGAATCAAGATGCATGATGGAGGAGTAAAAACCTTAAAGGATGTGAGGCATATTCTAGACTTGCGGAAAAATCTTATCTCCATAGGTTTGTTGGAGAAAAATGGCTGCAAAATAGTTGCAAAAAATAGGGTACTAAAAGTTATTCGCGGTTCTTTAGTAGTGATGAAGGGAGTTTGTCACGGTAATCTTTATTCTCTTTTGGGGACAACAATCACAGGTGAGTTAGCAGTTGGAATCGGTGGAAGTAGAGATCAAACAAATTGCACAAGAATATGGCACATGCGACTTGGACATATGTCAGAGAAAGGTCTATTATTGCTTTGTGGACAAGGTTTGCTGAAGAATATGAAGAAACCACAAATGAAATTTTGTTAGTATTGTGTGTATGGAAAGGCACATAGGGTGAAGTTTTCTACAAGTAAGCATAAAAGCAGAGGGTTGTTAGACTACGTGCATACTGATGTTTGGGGCTCGATTAAAGTTACTTCCAAGGGTGGTTCCAGGTATTTTATTACTTTTGTTGATGATTATTCCAGGTATGTTTGGATTTACTTCCTCAAACATAATAATGAGGTATTCGATACTTTTAAGCGGTGGAGAGCAATGGTTGAAAACTGAACAGGTAGGAAGTTGAAAACTCTACGATCTAATAACGGTACAGAGTACACGGATGGGGCTTTCAAGGAGTTCTGTGACCGAGAAGGAATTGCAAGACACTAGAGAGTTAGAGAAACACCACAACAGAATGGAGTCACTGAACGATTGAATCGTACGCTACTTAAGAAAGCAAGGTGTATGCGCTCTAATTCCGGGTTAGGTAAAGAATGGTGGGCAGAATCGGTTGCTACAGATTGCTACATAGTGAATCGATCCCCATATTCTTCTCTAGATGGAGACACACCTTATAAGGTGTGGTCAAGAGAACAAACAGATTACGAGAAACTCAGAGTCTTTGGATGCACAGCCTATTATCATGTCAAAGATAATAAGCTTGATGATAGAGCTAAGAAGGCAATCTTTTTGGGGTATCCAAGAGGGGTTCAAGGCTATCGCATTTGGAGTGTAAATGATTCTAAGTTTGTAATTAACAGGGGTGTTAACTTTGATGAACGATCTACGGTAGCTTGTCTAAAGATATGGTGCCAGATGATGGTAATGTTGGAAAAACTTTAAATACTCAAGTGGTGGAGATAGAGTCTAAATACCAATAAATAGACTCTAGTAATGTTTAGGTGGAGCATCCTAATGCTACTCGAGATGACGCAGAGGATGAAGTTGATCCTGAGAAAATTCAGCGAGAAAGCAGCATGATTCTTTGGCATATACTAGGCCAAAGAGGAATTATTAATTTGCTCAGAAATTTGGGTCAGACAAGCCTTTGAGACATTATGGGCAGGTAAACTTGGTAGATTATGCACTCTTAGTGGAGGATGATGAGCTGGTCACCTTCAAACATGCTATCAAAGACAAAGATAAAGAGTTGGTTGGTTGCTATGGAGGAACAGATGTAATCTCTTCATAAGAACAAGACATGGGATGTGGTCCCATTGCCCCGGAGAAAGACTACAATTAGTTGTAAGTGGGTGTATAAAAGAAAAGAAGATCCTACTAAGTCAGATGGTACAAGATTCAAAGCTAGGTTAGTAGCAAAGGGATTTGCACAGAAAGAAGGTGTTGATTACAATGAGATATTTTCTCCTGTGGTGAAACACACTTCCATACGGGTGCTTTTAAGTCTTGTCGCTCATGGTGATCTTGAGTTGGAACAACTAGACATGATGTAACATCCCAACTTTTTGAATCAAACCCTTATTTAATAACTAATTAATTAATTAAAATGGTAATAATTTAAGATTTGAATTTAAAATTTAAACATATGAAAGCACTAGTGGTAGTAAATCTCTAACCGACAATAAACAACCTTTTAAAACATAGTCATAACTAATTCTACATTTTATTAGTTTTGAATGATATTTAGTTATATGAAAAGATAAGAATATTAGCTCTATTCCTTAAATTCAGTATAAAATCAAATTCAAATTAAATTAGGTAGATAAATCTGTTACAAGTTCATAGTAGAAAATCGCACTCCTATCAGCCAGCCTGATATACTAACAGTATTTAAAAAATATCTCATGATATGGTTATTCGATTTACTTCATTTCAGATTCGTTTTAAAGATAATTAAATTATCTATAAATTTGCCTCTAATAGCTATTTCCAAATTCCAAACGTAGAAAAAGTTATAAGGCTCAAAAAGTGACGATTCAGATTGAAGATTTCACCTAAATGCCTCCTAACATAATCTGCAGATACTTGAGAGCTATTTGATCCTTCCTTCCTCATTCTATTCCCTTTTTTATACAAAACATTCTAGTATATATACAAAGTCTAGCTATGGAACAAGTCTCTCTTCACTAACAAACCGCATCTATTTGCATCGGAATACCTATCGGAACTTTACTCGAGGTAGGGGATTTTATGCTAATTTTTATATGTCATATGTTAAATGCTTTGGATATAGATGTTAGCATTACATGCCATGATATAATGTCTCTTTCCTTCATACGCATTATGCATTATAATAACAATCTTATCTGCATTATTGAATTGAGGGAATGATCCTTTGGTAAGTGATGGTGACCCCAAAAGACCAAATAATCGAGATGATCCTTTGGTAAGGGAAGGTGATCGAATCGAGATGATTCTTCAGTAAGGAAAGATGATCGGCAAACTTTTGGGATAAGAACCTTCGGTAAGGGAAGGAGACTATCCCATCAATTTTATATAATAATATATCTTTGTTGATATGACTCCCTTCTTGTGTATGTCTAAATAATCTTGATTGTAAATTGAACTGAGGAAATGATCCTTCGGTAAGGGAAGTTGACCTCTAAAGACAAGATATCGATATGATCATTCGATAAGGGAAGGCGAGCGCCAAAACATTTGGGATAAGAACTTTCGGTAAGGGAAAGGGACTCCCACATTTTATACCGGTTTGAGCTCAATACCTTCCATAAAAGCAACGAGAAAAAGTAATGAAAAGTACAATGAAAAGTGTGATCATGATTGTTCTTCTTTTATCCTTTTTTAATTTATGATTATGTTTATTATTTCATTCAAAGATCCTTCTTTTATCCAAAGTTCTTTTTTATTTGATGGGTGATATTATTTAAGATCTTTATTTTATTCAGATCTATTCTATTTGACTTATCTATGCCAATATTACTATTATTCTCTTATTTATTATTTATTTTGCCTTGTTTTATGGCCTATGAGGACATCATACCAAATTTTATGAGCTTATATTTATATGTTTTAATCCTATAGGCATTTTGTATGCATCACACATGTCATAACATAAGTAAATGAGAAGCATCTAAAAGTCACACTACTCCGACTACCAAGGATTTTTGAAAATAATAATTGAACAATATTGCGTTATCACTGTTTTTATTTTAAAACTCGGAGTGGCTGGAGACGGATACAATGACACCATATAGATAAACTACTGAGAAATTTTTGTTTCTCACCCCTCTCTCCATACCATCTTCAGAAATGATGCAGTACAAAGCAATACACTGCTCAGTTGAGTTGAGGTGAAAAGACAAGTGCACTATTAGAAGCAAGCTATCAAGGACGTAGATACAAAATATTAAGTATTTACCTTAAGAAGGAAGAATATGCGATTGTTTTAGCCATAGTTATACAAATTAAGAAAATTAGAATTTTCTCTGTGTCTTGTTTTATTTTTATTGAGTGATTGCAATTGTAACTATGATGTTTCTTGTTATGATTATTTGATATGAGTAAAGCTTGTCATTATTGTGCCTTCATAGTTTAGCAAGCCCGTTTTTCATGTTAGTATTTCCAGATCCACTTATATTTTTCAACTAGTTACGATTCTAATAAAAACTAATTATTCGATATTTTTATATATAAATTATTTTATAAAAATATTTCATATTTGTTTTAAAAAAAATCATAAGGTTTTGAATATTAGCTACTAAATATAATTTAAATAAAGCTTAACTCAGTTTAAAAGTATTAGGGTGTTACAGGTGAAGACTGCATTTTTGCACGGTGACTTAGAGGAAGAAAACTACATGTATCAACCTGAGGGTTTCAAGGTTGAGGGTAAAGAAAGTCAGGTATGTCGCTTGAGGAGATCGCTATATGGATTGAAACAATCTCCTCGGCAATGGTATAAGCGATTTGACTCCTTTATGTTAAAACAAGGTTTTTCCAGAAATAATTATGATTGTTGTGTATACATTTGTAAACTTTCTAGAAGTGATTATATCTATCTTCTATTGTATGTGGATGACATGCTTATTGCCTCAAAGAGCAAAGTAAAGATAGATATGTTAAAGGTTCAACTTGGTAAAGAATGTGAAACAAAAGACTTGGGTGCTGCACGAAAAATATTAGGCATGGAAATTAAAAGAGAGAGATCAAGCCAAAAATTGTTCCTAAACCAAAGAGGATACATTGAACGCGTCATTGAAAGGTTTGAAATGAAAAAAATGCTAAATCGGTGATAACACCGTTGGCTCCACATTTTAGGCTCTCTGATAAACAATCTCCCACAACAGCAGAGGATAAGGCTTACATGAAAAATGTACCTTATGCTAGTGTAGTCGGTAGCCTAATATATACTATGGTGTGTACATGCCCAGATATTTCACAGGCAGTCAGTGTTGTTAGCAGGTTCATGGCAAATCTGGGTAAGGCATACTGGGAAGCAGTCAAGTGGATATTAGGATACTTGAAGGGTACCATTGACACATGTTTATGCTTTAGTGGAAAATCATGTCAAATCAGCTGCTTTGTTGATTTTGATTATGCTGGTGATCTAGATAGAAGACGTTCTACGACTGGTTATGTATATAAAAATACAAGGTACTCCAGTTAGTTGGCGATCAATGTTACAAGCTACAGTTACACTATCTACTACAGAGGCTGAATACACAGCAGTAGCAGAAGGGGGGTGAAAGAAGCATTGTGGCTAAGGAGTCTTCTAGATAATTTGGGGTTGAAGCAAGATTGCGTAAATTTGAGTTGTGATAGTCAAAGTGCAATTCATTTGGCTAAAAATTAGATTCATTATGCTCGTACCAAGCATATTGATGTAAGATATTACTTCGTGCGCGATGTTATAGAGAAAGGTAACATTTCTCTTATAAAAGTACACACAGATGAAAATCCTTCTGATATATTGACTAAAGTAGTGTCAGAAAACAAGTTCCAACACTGTTTGAAATTACTCAATATTGCTTCATGTTAGACATTACATGGAGAAATAGAGGAATTGCGATTGATTTGATCCTGAACAAGGGTACGTAGGCAGTCATAATAAAAATAATGCAAACGGATATGAATACCACACTTTTATCACCCAAAATTTGAGTATATTTGAAATTGTGAACGAGGTGGAGAATTGTGAGAATAAAAGAAAGACTGAGAGAAAACAAAGGGAGGCAGACAAAGGATGAAAGAGAGAAAATGGTGTATAGTTAAGGAATTTTTATAGGAAACTATTTTATAAGGAGCTTTTATAGGAAACTATTTTATAGTATGCTCTCTTGTTATTTATAGAAGTTAGGAAACTATATAAATGAGTGAAATCAAAATGTATTTAATTCAATTAAAAATTAAAGGAATTCACATCCATAGAAATTATTCATTTTCTTTCTTTTTTTCTCTTTAATAATTATATAGCGAGTGTATTATTGTGAGTAATGTTTGATTTCATATTACTTTCTATCTATTAGAAGTCAAAATTCTGCTGCAAACTCAACAAAGTTAAATTTGTAAGTTTTAGTCAATCACAATGTCAATGTGAATGATTTATAAATTTTTTATGTGAAGCTCCTAATATTTTGCAACACTTAAAATAAACATCTTAGTAAATCTAAGTAATCTGTTTATATTTCTTATTAGAAAGTTTTAAAATTTATTGATTGTAATATTGCATAAAATAAATTTACAGTTAAAATTGTTTGTGTTACTACAATTAATAATTACACAAAGAAAAAATAGATTTTTTTCACTTAAGAATAATTTTTCTAAATTTATTAGATGTCAATGTCTTAAAAATTTAGATATATATAAATAATAGCCTTTATAATGTAATGACATCTTAGCATAGATTGAGTTGTTATTATTATGATTTCTATATCACTTCCATATAGCATATGCTAACAATTAAATAATAATATCTTTTATAATATTTTAGTATTAATAAATAAAATAACATTTTTAATATATACTTTATTATTTTTTATATTTTTTATTTATTATATATTTTTATAAAATTTTATTATTTTGACTAATAAAAAATATTAATGACATGAACTTTTGGAAAAGATTAAAAATATTCAAAGGGATGGTTTTATAATTTTTAAAATTTTTTAGGGATTGTTTTGAGATTTTTTAAATTATTTGAGAACTGCTACTTACACACATGGATATTTAATAGCTACGTATGTGACTTAATATTTCATGCTAGCAATTACCGTTAGTAACTAATGGAGGAAGATGGTATTATTTAACAGAAGAAAACGTTAAGAATTGTTTTGTGTATATTAAAAATAAAAAAATAGACTAATTTAGATAATGATAATACTAGGAAGATAAAAAAATAGTTAAAATTTATCTTAACAATTAATAAATACTAAATAAAATAAATTCGTTCTAACTGTTTTTAACTAATTTATTTTAGTTATCAAATATTTTTAAATTACTCATTGATAAAATACAAAAAAAAATTCTTTTTGTCCTATTCCTAATGGCATCACACTCCTCTGCAAAAACGATACCGTAAAAAGTTAAGACATAAGGGACTTCAAAAAAGTTTACAAAAGTATGTTGTGGCAATAACTAAAATGGAAAAACGACAGTTCACTTCACGATGTCATTCTATCTCGATCTCCAATTGCTCTAAATGATTTTCATGATCATGAACCATTTTGATGATTTTTGTTGTCTATTTACTTCTTGATCCTTTAAGCATGTGGATATAAGAGCCTAACCTTCGTCCTCTTAAGTCGTTTCTACCTCCATCACTAGCAAGACCCTTATCCCTTTCTAAATGTTGGGATATATAAAGTGTTCGATCATTTTTTTGAAAACTCTCGACTATGAGATTCTGAATTAGATGCAGTTCGTTTGTCTTCTGGATGAGCTTTAGCCATGGTTTAGCATAGACTTTTCGGGTTTCCGACAATGATGTCAACACCTAAAACTGATGATTTAAGTTTGAACGTGAGGTCCAAACTCCTTCTGATAAGAGATCTGACATCTTTCTCAATAGGATAAAGCCGTCCGAATTCTTTGAGTGAGAATGAGGGAGGTAATACCTGCAAGAGACTCTGATATTTAAATTAGCAAGAATTTGAGACAGGTTTTTATGAAGTTGGATGTTCGAAATACGTGTTGCAATGAAGTATTTATATAGTAAAAGTGAGAGCTTGACCATCACCATGTAACTTTTCTATCCATAATGATAGATAGTTACTTCTTACTGTTTAGAGGGAGCTATTATCCCATATTTTAAATGGTATGCGAGATTATATACATATATTGGTGCAGTTAAGATGTGCAAGTTAGGATCGGGTATATAGATTGAGCGATCTACTTTTCACACATGTTGGACAGCTGAAAAAGGATCTTTTTAGATCTTGATAGACTGAGCTTATTCATTCGAGTCTGATCTTAATTTTGGCTCGATATAAACAATACTCATCTTATATTATTTTATCTTATATTATTTTATTTTATTTTAGGCCTAATTATGATTTGGCATATTTTATTTTAGTAAACTTATCAATTTTAAAAGTAAAAGATATAAAAAATTTTAAATTTTGTATTTTGTAATCACATTTATTCAATTTTGATGAATGAAATTTTATTACATATTTTTAAAAAACTTGAATGAATAAAAAAAATAGAATAGTTTCCTTAACTTTATACTCTAGGTCCAGGCTTCTTTAAGAGTCTTCAGCATGACTAAAAAAAAGAGCTAAGTAGTTTTTCAATTCGAACAATTATTGTAAGAATCGGACTGAATTAGTCGGTTCGATTGGACCAAACTTTCAATTGAATCGAATCGTTCAAGAAAAAATTTTAAAATTAAGTATGGAGAGACTATGCTATTTGAACTATAACTCATTAGCAGTTTGTTATTTCTTATTATTTTAAATGTTAAATATTATATAGTAAAAATATACAATAATTTTTTTAGATATCATTTTAATTTTATACTCACTTATATTTAAATTAATTATATTTTTTATTAGGAAAAGTCTAGGGGACCAGCAGTTTTGTTGAATTTTGGCCAGCATATAACCAGCAGAAGAAGGTGAGCCATTGGATGAAATCTCACACCAATCTCACACCATCAAATCATCATTGATAGCTAATTGATGGCTAACAATCACAAAAATTGCTGGCCCCCTAGCATTGCTCTTTTTATTATTCATAATTATTAATATAAATGTAATTAAACATGTATAAAAAAATATCAAACATTTTTATTAACTATAATATAATTATTTTTTATGATTATATGATATTTATTAATATTATATTTTAATAAATACTATATAATAATATAATAAATATAATAAATATAAACTAATTAATTAGTTATTAAATAAAAACTATTTACTTTAATAGAAAAATAAAATTAAGAAATTTTTATTATGAAAAAATACTAAAATTTTATATACTTATTTAATAGTTACTAGATTACAATTTGTTGAAATTTGATTATTTTTTAAATATTAGTAAAAATATATATTTTTTAAATTTTAATTTTAAATTTTATATTATTTTATATTTTTTATTTATATAAAATTAATTCTATTAATTTAACCAATAATTTATCAGTTGAATCAATAAACTAATAAACCAATAACTTAATCAATTTAATTATCGATTTAATTATGAACTAAAAAATTTGGATATGGAAGTAGAATGAGTGTTATACCTTAATATGATAATTTTTATGTTTTTTAAAATTATGGGAGATACATAAATCGGACTCTCCGATGTGTGTCTAAAAAATTTTAAAAGTTTGGAGTACACAAATCGGACGGTCCGAGTATCAAAATTGGACCGTCCGATTCATTCCACATTTTAAAAAAGGAAAAGTATATGATAATTTTACCAGCAAAAAACTAAACAAAACCACATTAGTTTATATTAATAATTAATTTTAAATTTTTTAAATTCAAAATTTAAAAAATTTAAAATTGATTAACTAAACCTAATTAAAACCTATAAAAGCTTTCATCTTATCTCTCACATTAACCTATCCACCTCTAACAATCACACACAGACATCTTTTTCACCGTCAGGCCCTCTCCATCTCCCCACCGCCACCCGCTCCTCCAATCGCTTTCGCTTCCGCTTCCAGCTGGAACTGTCTTTACCAGATCGGGAGCTCGTGAACCATATGTTCGGACTCGGGTTCAGGCCTCGGAGCCGGCGCGTCAACAGCGACAGGAACAGACACGTCAAGACCGAGTAGTTCCGGCATAGGCCTGAGGGAGCCTCATCGGAGCACCGTTTCAACGGCGGCCTGGCACATGTGCCAGTTTTCAGTCCACAGTAGTTACCGTTAACCATTAACCGTTCGGCCACATGCTTCGAAAAGTAGAGACTGAAAAAGAGCTGCACATAATATATGTTCTTGCTTTTGAAGGTGGATTTGGTTGGAGGGTACTATGATGCAGGTGATTATGTAAAGTTTGGATTGTCAATGGTTTTTACAGTAGTCGCATGGTAGCAGCATCATTACAATGTTCTCTCTGCGTTTTGGGATATTAGGTGCTATTTTGATGATTAAAGAGACTGCAAACTATACAATTATAGAAATATAAAAAATATGAAATTTTTAAAGAAATAGAGATATTCATATTTGTAATAAAAAAAATTCAAAAAATATATAAAAGAATATTCATTTAGTATGAAAAAAAATATTCTAATACTTAGCAGAAAAAAACATCCATATATATTAACTCGTAGAAATTTTGGATTTACCAAAAATATTTTAACTGATTTTTGGCTAATACCCTATTAATTTCTTAGTATTGCTCTTTAAAAAAATATCACGATAAATCACAATTTAAAAAAATACTATTATTAATCCAATATTAAAAATAAAAAAGTGTTCGCAACTCATCCACATTCATTGTATCTATGCTTTCAAGTCAGCTAGATTCGATAATCGATAGAGCATGTGAGTGAAAGTTTCGTGGCTCTAGGAAACATACCTCTTTTGTGGGAGGCAATGCAACACAAAAGATATGTTTAATTATTATTTGTCAGGTTTAATAATTTTTATTGATTTAATTTAATTTATATTTTTTATATCTTCTAAATATCTATTAAAAAGTTAATAAATTATAACTTAAATAGTTAAATGATGTAGTCTTTATATTTTTACTTTGGTGAATTTTATAGTATTTTTTTCTATGGTGCCTAAATTGCCTAACTTATTTTTAAAAATAAAAAATAAAATATTTAAAGTAAAAAGTAAAATATTTAAAATTTATTAAATATTATGTATTTGCCTTTTTTAGTAAATTAGGCACAATATCATAGGTACCATAATATTTACCTTTTACTTTTATGTATTTAAATTTTACTCCAAATTAAAAAAAATATCTATTAAAAGTTATTAATAAATATCATAACCTTAGAAAGAAAAATTATTTGCTCTAATAATTTAATGGAAAGTATATGTATATTTCTCTTATCATTTTAAAAATCTTCAATATACAATTTATTTGGTTGTCCTATCCTCCAACCTGACAGGTCAAGAATTAATCTATAGCGGATTTGAACTTCATCTAAAAATTTATCGCTAGCCAGTGAATTACTACGTGTACAAAACAAAATTTGAACATCCAATACTTGATTAAGCGGACGAGTGAACTGACCACTCGACCAATCTAAATTGGTTTCTTCAATGTATAATTGAGAAGGAGAGAGTGTATATATATAGAGAGAGTAATTTCAGCATATCAGCTTCAGATATACTAATACTAGTAAACAATTAAACATCAATAATTCACTTCCTTTGTATTCAGAGAATGGAGAACCAACATTATGTAGCGCTTATAGTTGGAGTCACAGGTATGGTTGGGTTTAACATAGCCCAAGCCTTGAAGAAGCCCGACTGCAAGGGAGGCCCATGGAAGGTTTACGGAGCAGCCCGCCGTCCCCCGCCCGCCACCTGGTTTCCTGCTTCCATCGTGGATGATTTCATCAGCTTCGACGCCGTCGATGCCGTCACCACACAAGCCAGCCTCTCCCCCATAGCCCACGAGGTCACACACCTCTTCTGGGTGGCTCTTCACTTTCAGGAAGACGAAGAAGCCAACATTGCCACCAACAAAGCCATGCTCCACAACGTTCTCACCACACTCAAATCTTCCCCTTCTTCCCGCCTCACCCACGTAACCCTCCAAACCGGGACAAAACACTACATGGGCCCAATTTTTGACCCGGCCCGGTCCACTCAACTCTTGAGCCATGATCCCCCGTTTCACGAGGACATGCCCCGGCTACCATACCCGAACTTCTACTACGCTCAGGAGGATCTCCTTGCGTCCCACGCGCCTTCTCTGACGTACTCCGTTCACCGCTCCTCCATCATAATCGGCGCGTCTTCAAGGAGTGCAATCAACACGCTGGTTATGCTTGGGGCTTATGCCGCGGTTTGCCGCCACCTTAGGTTGCCGTTTCGTTACCCGGGAACACGGTACACGTGGGACCATTTTTGCGACATGACAGACTCGGAGGTGTTAGCGCAGCAGCACGTGTGGGCAGCGGTTACGGACAAGGCCAAGAATCAAGCGTTCAATTGCACGAATGATGACTTGTTTACGTGGAAGAGAATGTGGAAACTGCTGAGTGAGGTGTTTGATGTTGAGTTTGTTGGGTTTGATGAGAATGATGAAGATAGGGTTGATTTGGTGGAGTTTATGAGAGACAAAGACGAGATTTGGGATGAGATTGTGGAAAAGTATGGACTTGTGAAGACTAAGCTAAAGGAGTTTGCATATTATGAAGTCTTGAAAGTCGTCTTACATTTTGACTTTCAACTTGTGTCTAGCATGAATAAGAGTAAGGAATATGGTTTCTTTGGCCACGCCAACTCCTTCAAAAGGGTCACATTCTGGGTTCACAAACTGCGCTGCATGAAGATCATACCCTAGCTATAGTAATATAGATATCTTTTTAGTCTATTGTATGTTATGGTGAAAATAAAACGCAACAAGCTAGGGGATTCCCTTTATTCCAGCAATTAAATACAACTATGTGATGAACTTTAATCAACTATTGAAAGCATATCCAGTTGATGTTAGAAACTTCTTATTTTATTTAGAGCAATGTTAGGGTCAGCAATTTTTGTGATTGTTAGCTATTAACTAGCCATCAATGATGAATGATGATTTGATGGTGTGAGATTAGTGTGAGATTTCATCCAATAATTCACCTTCCTCTGACATGCTGGCTAAAATTCAACAAAATTATTAGTTCCCTAGATTTTTCCATTATCCTTAGCTAACATTAGCTACGCCTGGGAAGAAAACCATATTCGGCATGTTGTTAACAAACGACTAACTAAAAGTTAATTCTCCAGCCATTTTCTTAATTAGTATATTAATAAACAAGAATATTAGTTAGACATTAAAATCAGTTATATATATATATAATTTATTTTAAATATATATATTTTATATTTTAATTTGTATTCTATATTTATAATTAATTTTAATAGCTAATTTTAATATCTGCGCGTGAGCGAGTAATATATAATGATAATTGGACAATTTAGTTAACGATATATTTTACTTACCTATCTCTTAAGCAAAAATGAAGTGAACAACCAAATTCATTATTCGTCTAAGATTAAAAATAGGATCCCGTTAGGGAGACAATGGACTATTTGTACAATATGTACAATGGCTATTGAGTTATGAAATGAACATCCTCTATACTATTTAGAATAACCATCCGAGTACAAGGGATAATAAACATCTTCTCGAAAAATTAGTTTAATTTTTGGATTCACCAATGATAGAACTCTTGACCTTTCGGATCTAGTGCTTTAATACCATGTCATAATACCACTCATCCCAAAAGTTTCAGCTGATGAGAAAATGCAACACTAATGATTATATCTCTAATACTCCATAAACCTCCATTATATACATTGTATAAATATTTCATTGGCTCCTCATACTTTCCCTTAAAAATATTCTCCTTTTAAAATGATACAGTGAATAATGCTGACGTCTGATTGTATGAAAATTGGGTTAAAAAATATTAAAAAATTATAATAATTTATTATTTTTTATTGTTATTTAGTTATTAATTTAATTTTGTTAATTTAATTTTTTTGTTTAATAATATAATAATATATTTTATCTTGTATTTTTAAGTTTTAAATATTAATAATTAAATATAATAAAAAATAATAAATTCTAATAATTTTTTAATATTTTTATAAAAAAAATATTTTTTGAAATCATATTTTTAGATAGTACCATAATGAGTTTTTTTTAAGAGTGTCAGAAGTTACCAGGTATTGTGATTTGTAACTATCAATTAGTTATTATTGGTGTTTTTAATGGTGTGGGATTACTCACTTTTTTTTATGGCTAAGTATAAGTAATATTTTAATAAAAGTACTGGCTCCTAAATTTTTTTTTTTTTGAAAAAAATAATAAATAAGTCCCTGACCTTTTGTCTTACGGACGTTTTAGTCTCTAACCATTTAGAAATACTTTTAAATTCTTCATCTCTTTAAAAACAAAAGTAGGACAGATTAGTCTCTCCTTAAAAATTGAGTCTGACGGAGACATTTGTACAAAGACACTACTCATCTATCCAACTTTAAAAAAATGAGAAGCTTAAAAGTATTTTTAAATGATTAATAAAAATATATGCAGAACAAAATGTCAAAGATCTATTTTTTTTTTTTTTAGTTTTGTATGAGGCTAAGAGAATAAATTATAATATTATACTATATTATATATTTTATAAATAGGACTAAAAAATATATTTTATATTCTCATTTAAAAAAAATTAAAAATATATATTTTCATATCACCCTAGATTAGGTCCGGTTAATAATTAAATTTAGATTCCTATGAAAATAATTAAATAAGTAATCCTCTACTTATACTTCTGTACAACAGACAAAGAGCCGGCGGCTATAGACCTATAGTTGATAAGTTTATATCATGGTGGTTTAGGTTAAGAGGTTTTTTTAAGTGTCTCACATATACTAATGCGATTAGAAAAGAAAGACAGAAGGTTACTTGAATTAAGTATTTTTATACTAAATTTCATTTTTTTAATCTTTAATCTGAAGACTTAATTAAATATCATTATAAATCTGAAACCACTCCAAATCACCTAGCCAAAACGATCGGGTTAGAGTCATCAGGATCAGATTCGAATTTTCGACCCGACGATTAAAAACACCAACGCTTTTCCACGTGAGCAGGAGCAGCGCAAGGCATCCTGCGCAGTAGGCCAGGTCACCTTTAGGTCCACTCAGTATGGTATATAAGGAGAGAGGTCAGCACTCCTTCCAAAGTATGTCACATCCTGACCTAATTCTGTCACCCTCAGTACGAATTCTGACTTGAGCGTCGGAATGTCCTTCCAAGTGGCCACTCCCTCCGCTCTGCCCATCCTCCGACGTCACCAACGCACAGCTTTTCTCGCTCCACACACCGTCCGAAACTTCCCTCTCACCAGCTCATCTTCCACCGACAACTCGAAATAACCAGGTAACGAACACGACCAGAAGACATAATTCACTATTTAGTAGTCATTGCTTTTATAATTCATCATCCTGTTTTTCTTTTTGTTTTGTCTGATACCATGGGCACCTTTTTTTTAAATAATTTCTGTGCAGTGTCGTTGGATTTTAGCCCGTTGATCATAAAAAAAAATAGGTCAATTTTATGGTGCCTTTTGTTTAGTGTTTAACTTTTGTTTAAATTACTTTTTATAGTAATTTTAAAATATTTAAAGGTTTTTAATTTTTATATTTTTAAATTTAAAATTAATTATTTTACCTATTTTAGTAGTTAAACAATACTTTTTAGATACCATAGCAAATACCAAAAAAATATTACAAAGTTAATATTACAGTCAATATTTAACACACACAATTTAAAACTCTTAAAAGTTATAATATTTAAAACTCGATTAAAAAATATTTATAATTCAAACTTGATAAATTCATTTTTATTAAGACTTTTGACAACCTTTACCGACTACAATATTAGGTCCTTTAGATGATATCATTATTTTTTAATAATGAGTAATTATCTAAATCATTAGTTTTTGAAATTTTTAAAATTAGTCCCTTTATATTTGTTTTGCAGCAATTTTCAACTGATATTAATGACTCTTAAAAAATTAATATACATAAAAATAAATAAAATAAAAATCAAAGCATATAATTATTAATGGTTGGAGAAAGATGTAAAATCTTTGTAAAAGAAAATTTTCAAAAGAAAAAGGAAGGAAAAAAATTTAAAGTAGTGGTGATGTTTTACGTATACAATACACTTTGATAGAAGTCAAAATGCTAAATGCTGAAATATTTTAACAACTTCGCAAAGAGTTAAGAAATATAATAATTAAAGATTTAAATGAGTGCATAACAGGAGTAATAAACGGGCCTAAACTCATCGAACCGACCCGCATAACCCGCTAAAAAAGGTGGGTCGGACTGAAAAATTGGGACCGCCAAAGAACCAAATTTGCCTAACCCGTACCGCTTAAACTACGGATTTGGGTGGGATGGGACGGGCTTTCCTGCCGGGCTTAGTTTTTTTTGGTAAAAGGGTATTTTTGTTTTGCTAAAATCTAATTTTTTTCAACCCAACTTACAAGAGTATGAAGATAAAAATTGAGTATTTTCGATTATGTTTATGTTGCTTTGGAGACAATAGTTATAATTATATTTTGAATTATGTTTATTTTGCTTTGGAGGCAATATTTATCATTTTGGAGGCAATATTTATCATTATGTTTTGTATGAAAACTTGGTTTATAATTATGTTTATTAGATATTTATAATTATAAAGACTTTAATGTTTGTGAAAATAAAAAATATAATTTTTTTATGTCTTTAAAAATTATAAATTTATTAATATAATTATGAAATTATATATATTATTTAGTAGTTAATAGTTAAAAAAAAAGAGGAATTTTAGCGGGTTTAATCCACTAGCCCGCAATTAGGCGGGACGGGGTAGGATTATAGGATCGCCTCACTAGGTAAGGCGGGGCGAAGCGGGACGAGATGGACTTCCCCGTTTGCCACCCCTAAGAGCAAGAGAATTGAGCTTCCATAACTGTGACATAGAGGTTAATGATTAAGATGCAAAGTAAAAAAATATTCAAGTGATACTCAATAATACTAATAATAAAATTAGCAATAACTTTGTTACGAGAATAAAGACATTTCAAATTACTAATCTTCCAATAAAAAAATTCTATCTTACTGAAAAAGTTACCAAAATAGTCTTTATATATTATGATTGTCCTAATAAAATCTCAAATTGTTTTAATATTGATTCCCGCTTTTAATTTAGAAACAAGAAAGTTCACAAGAATTCTATTATCGCACTAAGATAGTTAATATCTTTTCAATTCTAGTAAATTTTAATTCAAAGCATTATTGTATAGATTAAATTAGTACCTTAGTGCATAATTTTACTTACACTATTTATTCCACGAACCCAATTAAATGTGAATTATGAAATATTATGTCTCCTTGAGAAATTAAATAATTTAAAACTGAAGTTATTAAGGAGTTTATAAAAAAAGCATAGTTTATAATAATTAGTTGAATGTAATAAAGAGAAAAATTCGTACAAAAAATTTATTCAGGTTTAAAAAATTGGATATCTAGTCCCTTTTGTCAAAAATTGCTAACAATTCTTTTCAATATATAACATCTACAATTTCAATCTCACAAAGACACTACAAACCAAGAAAACAAATCTCCTAAATCTCTAAGAATAAGAACAATGGTTGAAAATAAGAAAATATTCAGAAAAACAAAGGGTTAAGAAAATTTTTAAGTTTCATATCTTAGCCAAAAATCAAATTCATCTTATAATCACCAACCAAAAAACAAGCGTTCACAATCTCTCTCGACTTATCAAGCTGGAAATAGTTCTACGACAAAAAGCCATGTTCAGCAACAAAGAACCATAATAGAATCAGGTCATCAAATTAGAAAAGCACAACTAAACTTCTAGATCGGAAAAGAGTTTCGATCTAGCTAATTGATCACCCATATAATTCACTATACTTAAGTAAAGAAAATCACCAATCGAACAAATAACAATACCACTTTTTTCATATGTGTCATCATATAGTCCTTCTTGAGAAACTAAATAATAATTTTTAAAATTATTGATTTAAAAGAAAGAATAAAAAACAAATCAAAATTAGGTTATAATTCTAAAGATTATCAACATAAGAAGAAAAATTTCAATATCGCTTATCAAATTCAGAACAAAGCATTTTAATCAGAAACTCAGCAAATCGATGCAATCTATAAATCCAAATACAGTTCTATAAGAGAATTAGATAATTATTCACAGCAAACACCGATCGAATCATTCAAGTAATGCATGAGGTATTGACATCAAGAATCATAGAGAACAACATGAAGATGAAGATTAAAGCGTAAATTCACAAAAGTGAGGAATATTAAAATTAGCTACAAAAGAAATCACGAACCAGAACAAAAGATGAAACCATTGCAAAAACACGATCGAGAAAATCCACCAAAAGATAAGTCAAAATTGGGTACAAATTAAAAGGACATGAGTAGTAAGAAACAGCAGAGGACGCATGATTACAATAATTAGAAGACAACAATAACAGAGGACAAAGAGGACATTTCTATAGGCCTTTGATAGTGTCACAATTTATACAAATAGGCGCACTTCTATTTATACAATTGTAATCCTACCATATGATACTTGTTCCATATTACACAGGTTAACATAAGCTCTTACCACTTTGTCACAGTCCAAAATGAGCCATGACCGATGCTTAAAAAAATAGACTCCTAGCAAGTCTAACTGTCTCAAATATAAGTTGAATAAAAAAGTTACAAATATTTTTTTCTAAGTTCTAAAATAAATAATTATATATTTTTTAAAAAATTAAAATAATTAAGAATGGTTGGATCCTACCTGTGATATATAGAGCATATACATCTAAGAACTCGACAAAAAATAGGTACTCATTACAGATCGTTACTCTTAAATAGAAAATTTCATATAGTCAAGTATTTGTTTCTGAAAAATATTTTTAGAAAAAACGGGGTGAGTTTTGCAAGTCAATGACTAGCTAATACATCTATAATCCACATGAGACCATATAGGCATTATTATCAAAGTAATTTTAATTAGAAAATAGTAGTTGATAGTAATAAGTGAATCAATAAGGGAGTTCTTATATAGAAATTAAATCAAAAGTCCACACTTGGGTGGCTCCACCTCTAAGGGTAGTCCTTTCCTCTCGTGTGTCTGTACGGAATAATAGATCCAACGTGTGGCCTACATGTTAGGTTAACAACACCCCTGCTAGTTGAGGTCTGAGCCAGATGCATCTAGGTTAATGTCCTAAACGCGTTAACTATGGTTTTATAATACAAGCCTCCCAAACCAATTCAAAATATATAATTTCAAATACAACCAATCTTTGATCTTTCAAATATATACGGTATCAAATCAAATCAAATAATACTTTCTCATCAAAAATCTTTTTCAATCATATGAAATTTCGAAAATATTTTACAAATTCAGAGTATATAAGTGAGTATCAACAATACTTCAAGGTTCCAGAAACACATATTCAAACAAAATTGAATATTTTAAAATAATACAAAACGTTATCAAACATGTATACAGTCTCATGTGCACATTGAAAATCTGAATTTTTAGAAAAATAAATATTTAGTTCTAATAAATCCATTATTAAAATCAAATTCAAATCCTTTGTTGGTAACTTATAAGTATAGTCATAAATTCAAGCAGCATATATCAAAATAATTATAGATGTAAAGCCAAATAATTATAAATGTAAAGCCTACTCACAAATTGGTCCTAAGAGACTGATGAGACCGAGTCCGAAGTGCCAAATTAAAAGGTGAGAAAGGTTGGAATTGAATGGAACGAAAGAGCATAGAATTTAGACCGAGACTGTGGCAGCGATTTCCATGGCTACATCGCAGATGTAATCATAACATCAACATCTCTAACCGTTCCATGACAGCATCAATACCAGTACTCAAGATAATTTCCAGCAGAAACACAACAAAAGTAGAGCGATAGTACTAAAACAGAGACGTATATTATCGCAATTAAAACAAGAGCATGTAAGAAAAGAATGAAATGTAACCGAGTAAAAGTGGAAGCATTAGAGTTTCACAAATAGAATTAGAACAAGGAAAAATGATGCTGATTCAGAGATGTTAGAAAATTAAATCAAGAATATTCAAGAAAGTAGTACAACTACAACATACTAGAACATTGAAGAAGTTCAAAATCAAATTGAATTGGAATTGAATACAAGTTGCACTCATCATCTGCATAATAGAAGAATGAAGAATCATGAATTAGAAGCTTCAAGATTGATGATTAAGAATTTGAAGCAAAATTGAACAAGAAATTGACTAGTCAAAGTTTCTACATGTTTCTTGAATTATTACAACTAGTACTTAGTTGTTATAAGAATTATTATTTTATTATGAAGGTTTGCCTATATAAAGGCTTCATATGTATATGTTGTTATCCATCTCTCCATGAATCAAAATACTTAGTGTTTGTTTCAAAAATTCTCTCCTTATTATTATGAGTGTTAGTGAGTTTGAGAGATGAAAAATATAATAGCGTCATTTATATGAGTCAGTGATCCTAAGGCCAATTAGGTGTGGATATTATACTTACATTTGGTATCAGAGCTGGTTAATCCAGCGCCTGGTATTTGAGAGTTTGTGAGGTGTGGGAGAGTTCTCACATAGTTGTTTGTTCATAGAGTTGGTATGGCAAACACTTTTAATATTGTGTGGTCCGGTCCCAAGTTAGATGGAAAACTTTATTATAGTTATTGGGAGACTTTGATGTCTACCCATTTGAAGGCCCAAAACCTGTGAAATTTCATTGAACCGGATTTGCAAGAAGGAGCAAATGCTACCCAACAGAGGAGAGATCAATTGGTGCTATCTCAAATTCACGAAGGTATAGATTATACTGTGTTTGGTAAAATAGCAAATGCCAAAAGTGCAAAAGAAGCATGGAACACGTTGAAGTTTTCATATAAAGGCGTAGATAAAGCTCAGAAAGCAAAGTTACAATCTTTCAGAAGAGAATACAGAAGGTACGAGATGTCTAGCTCAGAAACTGTTGAGCAATATTTTTTTCGTGTTACAGATCTTGTCAATAAGATGAAAGTCTATGAAGAAGATATGTCTGATAGTAAAGTGGTGGAGAAAATACTTGACCATGTGGTGACTACGATACTAGAGTCCCACGATATAGACACCATGACGATTGCAGAGTTGCAAGGAGCCATGGAAAGCCACATCAGCAGAATACTAGAGAAGTCAGAAAAATCAACTGAGAAAGCCCTGAAAAGTCGAGTGAATTTAAACAATGTTGCAGAATCAAGCCGTACACAAGAAGGACAAGGTCATTATTTTAATTTTCAAAGTAGAGGCAGAGAAAGTTTCAGAGGTAGAGGTCGTGGCAATTACAACCAAGGAATTTACAATAATTTTACACCACCTAATCAAGGAAGAGGTGGAATGAATTTCAGACCTGTCAACCGAGGAAGAGGTCGAGGCAATTTTTATCAAGAAAAAACCAATTTCAACTGTTTTCATTGTGGAAAGTATGGACACAAAGCAGCAGATTACAGATTCAAAGTGATGAATAATAATCAAGCACACGTTGCAGAAAATTAACATCAAAATACTGATGATAATCTGGGTACTCAGACTTTATCTTTTACAAGTATTTCATGGACTGAAGATGAAAATATGTGGTACTTGGATAATGCCTGTAGTAATCATATGTCTGGTAAAAAGGAGTTATTTTCTTCAATAGATGATTCAGTTAAACTATTATTGAAGTTTGGTAATAGTACAAAGATCCCTATTGAAGGAAAATGGCACATACCAATTAGATTGAAGGTTGGTTCTCTAAGTTATATTTTTGATATTTTATATGCTCCTGAACTTTATTACAATTTACTGAGTATGGAAAAATTATCTGAAAAGGGATATAAGATGATAACTTATCGTGGATATTGCACTGTATTTGACAACAATGAAAGGTTCATAGATAAATCAAAGACGACTTCAAACATAATGTTTCCATTAAAAATTTAACATGTCAATCCCTCTTGCATGAGTTCTGTGATCCTTGATGATAACTGGTTGTGGCATATACAGTTTGGGCACTTTCATTTTTTTGGCCTAAACTACTTGTCAAGAAAAGGACTTGTTTCTGGCCTACCACGGATTCATATTCCCAATTGTGTTTGTGAGATTTGTCAAATAAAAAAGAAGTACAGAGATCTATTCCCAATAGGAAAGTCATGGAGAGCTAGAAGATTACTTGAAATTGTGCATTCAGATCTCTATTCTGTATAAGTTCTAAGTAATCGTGCTAGCAGGTAATTTATCACTTTTATTGATGATTTTAGTAGATATACATGGGTATACTTTCTGAATCAGAAATCAGAAGCATGTGATGTCTTTAAGACATTCAAGGCGTTTGTCGAAAAACAAAGTGGCTGTAAAATCAAAATTCTTAGAATAGATAGAGAAACAGAATATCTTGCATGTTCAGAATACTTTAAGTAACACGAAATTCAATACCAACTAACAACTAGATACACTCCTCAACAAAATAGAGTTGTTGAAAGAAAGAATAGAACCATCATGGACATGGTCAGATGCATGTTGAAGTCAAAATAAATTCCTAAAGAGTTTTGGATAGAAGTAGTCACAACAGTAGTTCATATTTTAAACAGGTGTCCAATAAAGAGTGTTCGTGATAAAACTCCAGAGGAAGCTTGGAGTGGAAAGCGGCATTCCATTCATCATTTCAGAGTCTTTGGGTGTATCACTTATGCCCATGTACCAGATCAATTAAGAAAGAAGTGAGATGACAAAGACGAGAAGTGTATCTTTATCGCCAATAGCACAGACTCAAAAGCATACAAGTTGTACAATCCAGAAACAAAGAAAGTAATCATTAGCAAAGACGTGACGTTTGACGAGAAAGCCATGTGGGATTGGGACACAAAGACAGAAAAGCATCCAATTATAATTGCAAATACATGTGTTGATGAAGAAGAAAGACAACCGGACGCAACCGAACAACCAAAATTATCTAGAAGATCTCAAAGAGAGAGGAGACTACCTGCTAGATTAGCAGATTATGAAGTTGGCAATGACAATGATCCGTCCGATGAAGAAATCATAAATTTTGCTCTATTTTTAGATTGTGAACCGTTGAACTTTGAAGAAGCCTCTAAAAACAATAATTGGAAGAAAGCAATGGATGAGGAGATTCATGCCATTGAGAAGAATGACACATGAGAACTGACAGATTTACCAGCAGATAAGAAGCCGATTGGAGTAAAGTGGGTTTACAAGACTAAGTACAAACCCAATGGTGAAGTTGATCATTTCAAAGCAAGATTAGTTGCAAAAGGATACAAACAAAAACCAGGTATCGAGTACTTTGAAGTATTTGCTCCTGTTGCTAGATTAGACACTATTCGTATGATTATTTCACCCTCGATCCAAAATAAGTGAAAAATACATCAAATAGATGTTAAGTCAGCATTTCTAAATGGCACTTTAGAAGAAGAAGTGTACGTTGAGCAACCTGCAGGATATGAAGTTCTTGGAGAAGAGGATAAAGTTTACAAATTAAACAAAGCTTTGTATGGGTTAAAGCAAGCACCAAGAGCGTGGTACAAGAAGATTGATTCTTATTTCACTCAAAATGGTTTCAAAAGATGTCCATTTGAACATACTATTTATATCAAGTTTGTTAAAAATAGAGATATCTTGATCGTGTGTCTTTATGTTGATGATTTGATCTTTACTGGCAACAATTTGAAGATAATTACAGAATTCATGGAGGCTATGATAAAACACTTTGAAATGACAGATATGGGCTTGATGTCTTACTTTCTTGGCCTTGAAGTGGTTCAAAGAGATGATTGTATTTTCATTTCTCGAAAGAAATATGCAAATGATATTTTGAAGAAATTTCAAATGGAACATTCAAAGCCAGTTCCTACTCCAGTCGAAGAGAAGTTCAAGTTACTAAGAGAAGATAAAGGAAGAGCAGTAAATCCCACATACTACAAAAGTTTGATTGGAAGTCTAAGGTACCTAACTGCGACTAGACCAGATATTGTGTTTGGAGTTGGTTTGCTTAGCAGATTTATGAAGGAGCCTTGTACCAACCATTTACAAGTGGCAAAAAGAATTTTTCGATATATTAAAGGTACTTTAAATTATGGAATTTATTATGAGAATACTAATGAAATAAACATTGTTGGCTACACTGATAGTGATTGGGCTAGAGATATAGAAACAAGAAAAAGTACTTTAGGATTTATATTTCATCTTGGTTATGGTGTAATTTCATGGTCATCAAAGAAACAACCAGTAGTAGCGCTTTCTACAGCAGAAGGAGAATATATAGCAGCAGCAAGTTGTGTAAAGCAAGCGGTTTCACTAAGAAGAATTCTTGAGGAATTGAACGAGAAGCAAAGTACTCCAACAACAATATTCTATGATAACAAGTCAGCTATTGCACTTTGCAAAAATCCAGTATTTCATGAAAGATCGAAGCATATTGATATTCGGGTTCATAAAATCAGAGAATTGGTAAATGAGAAAGAAGTTGTGATCGAGTACTGTCCAACTGAAGAACAAGTTGCAGATATATTTACAAACCCATTGAAGACCGAGTTATTTTACAGGTTGAAGAAGATGCTTGGAATGATAAACTCTACAAGCTTGATTTAAGGGAGACAATGTTAGAAAATTAAATTAAGAATATTCAAGAAAGTAGTACAATTACAACATACTAGAACACTGAAGAAGTTCAAAATCAAATTGAATTGAAATTGAATACAAGCTACACTCATCATCTCCATATAAGAAGAATGAAGAATCATGAATTGGAAGCTTCAAGATTGATGATTAAGAATTTGAAATAAAATTGAACAAGGAATTGACTAGTCAACGTTTTTATATGTTTCTTGAATTATTACAACTAGTGCTTAGTTGTTATAATAATTATTATTTTATTATGAAGGTTTGCCTATATAAAGGCTTCATATGTATATGTTGTTATCCATCTCTCCATGAATCAAAATACTTAGTGTTTGTTTTAAAAATTCTCTCCTTATTATTATGAGTGTTAGTGAGTTTGAGAGATAAAAAATATAATAGCATCATTTATATGAGTGAGTGATCCTAGGGCCAATTAAGTGTGGGTACAAAAATGAACGGGGGTGTGGGGCTAAGCAAGATCAAATCAGGGACTGCTGAGACGGTTCATTAGCAGTGACGCCGGTGATGCTCCCCTGACGACGAGCTCTGTGGATGGCAACAGTAGATGCGACGATGGTGAACAGCTCCTCCATTGCGACTCTCTCTTCCTCCCTTCTCTGGCCAGCTCAAACTCTCCCTCTTCATTCAGCAATGACGGTAGCCCCAATAGATACAGCGGCGGCCTCAATGGCGATGGCTTGTCCGCGACGTAGGCGGCCTACTGGCCCTTCTCCTTCGTCACGGTTCTTCCTCCTCCGCGAACTCATTTCTCTCTCTAAGAAGCTCCTTCAAGCTTAGCAACGATTCCTTTCGACGATGACCCAGGCAACCATAGCGACGATGAATGCTTCGGTGACGGTGATAAGGCACGGTGGTGCAGGATGACGCATTTCTCTCTCTCTCTCTGGTGTGAGTGTGTTAGAAGAGTGTTAGTATGGATAAAAGTAGGGTTAGGGTTGGAAAAAGAAAATAAGGGTAATGTAGGAATTTTAATAAAATTGGATGATTGGATAATAATAAAAGAATTTATATGTAAAATGTTAAAAAAAATCAGGACGTTATAGATGACAGAGCACAGTCGTCATTGTCTTCGAGCAAAGACAACGCAGAATTGTGGTGGGAGAGGCGTCATCGGCATAGTGAAGCAGAGGCGTTGCTAGAGGAAGGTTGTTGTCAGCGTCACAGATCTGAGACTTCGTTACAAAGCAGAGGTAGAGGCGGCAATAAAACTAGCAGCAAGCAGTGAGAAAAATAGTGAGAGAAAAAATGAGCGGTGACAACGACGGAGGAAGGTGAGCGACGACAGCGACAGAGAAAAGAGAAGGACTAAGAGTGAAGACGCCGGCAACGCAATTAGAAGGAAGAAGGAAGAAGTGGCGAGGTGTTGGAGAGATTAAGTGAGACGACCGTGAGAAAGAAGCTCATGTGAGAGAGTAAAGTGAGTGAGAGAGAAACACAGAAATTATGATTTGAGAGAGTAAGATTTCAACAAACTTATATATATATATATATATATATATATATATATATATATATATATATATATATATATATATATATATATATATATGGATTTTTTATAATTTTATAATTACGAATAATAAATAATAAACGGATATTTACGGGGCGAAGATTTCTCCTCCTGTTCCCACCCTCTTTATTACACTTTTTAATTTGAATATGGAAAAAAAAGTGGTGTTAGACTCAGATGTGAGGAATACAGGTGCTTTACAGCTATGTGGTGTCAGTGAATAGAACTCGGACCATGCGAGTTCTTCCTTTCATAAAAAAATTGATAACAACAGACAACTCGGAGGGTCCGTTTTCTAGTTTCCGAAATTCATATTTGCCTACCCACAAGTCGGACCATGCGATTTGTTAAGCAAAATTTTAAAATCAAACAACTCGCATGGTTCGATTTGTGTACTCTGAATTTTTTCAAATTTTTTAACACAAATCGGACCCTCCGATTTGTGTACTCTGAATTTTTTTAACTTTTTAAACACAAATCGGAGGGTCTGATTTGTGTACTCCCACAATTTTAAAAAACACCAAAAATTACCATGTTAAAATATATCACTCATTTTATTTCCATATCAAAATTTTTTAACCATCCAGACCCACCTCCCACAAAAAAAAAATGTCCCCCAAATTTATTTTCGGTGTATAAATCTCGTAGATACCCGTTCCGCCAGAGTTTTTGCCATCCGTAATTTTGGGTGATTCGAATTTATCAACATAGAGATAAATAGTCTAAGTTAAAATAGCCATGTAAATTCTTTGACTTAAGAATCGATTAGAAAATATTATTCTTATTCATTTTACAGAAAACGCAGCAACTGCTAGAAAAGCCCAGACATGCACATGTTGGAATCATTTAGCCTTCCCTGACCAATAAGGTCAACGGTGATGCCCATATGGCCATATTGATGAATTAGGGTATGATCTTCATTTCTCTAAGCTTAGCAACCCAAAATCTTACACTCTTAAATGAGTCGGCGAATCCAAAAAAACCATATTCCCTGCTCTTATTAATGCTAGACACATGCTGAAAATTAAAATGCAGTACAGGTTTCATGGCATTAAACTGCGCAATTTCCTCTAACTTGGTCTTCTGAAGCCCATGCTTCTCAACAATCTCATCCCAAACCTTCCCTTTGTCACGCATAAATTCTAACACATCAAACTCCTCATCACTCTCATCAAACGGTTTGAACTCAACATCATAAACTTCACTATAAAATTTCCACATGCTCTTCCACGTGAACAAATCTCCGTTCATGCAGTTAAACGCTTCGTTCTTAGCCTTCTCGGTAACCGCAGCCCACACGTGCTGCTGCGCCAGCACACGTGCATCCGTCATGTCACAGAAATGCTCCCACGTGTACCGGTTCCCCGGGTACCGAAACGGTACTCCCAGGTGCCGGCATACCGCGGCATAAGCACCCACCATAACAAGCGCGTTGTGGCCGCTTCTTGAAGACGCGCCAATTATAATGGACGAGCGGTGCACTGAGTAGGTAAGTGATGGCGCGTGGGATGCAAGGAGGTCCTCCAGCGCGTAGTAGAAATTCGGGTAAGGGAGTCGGGGCATGTCCTCGTGAAAAGGTGGTTCGTGGCCAACGAGTTGGTTGGACCGGGTGGGGTCTTGGATTGGGCCCATGTAGTGTTTAGTCCCGGTTTGGAGGGTGACGTGGCTGAGCCGGGAAGAAGGTGAGGATTTGAGGGTGGTGAGGACGTTGTGGAGCATTGTTGTGTTGACGGCGACGTTGGCTTCTTCGTCGCCGGGGAACTGAACGGTGACCCAGAACAGGTGGGTGACCTCGTGAGCTATGGGGGAGAGGTTGGAGTGCGTGCTGGCGGAGTCAACGGCGTCGAATGCGATGAAGTGGTCAACGGTGGAAGGAGGGAACCAATTGGGCTGGGATCGGGCGGCGCCATAAACCTTCCATGGGCCTCCAAGGCAATCGGGGTGCTTTAGGGCCTGGGCTAGGCTGAGACCAGCCATGCCTGTGACTCCAACGACAAGTGCTACTACGGAGGGTTGGTGGTTCTGCTTCTCCATGAGATTTGACAAATGATCAACCTAAGTAAATACCTAAGTGGAGAAAAGCCAAGCGAAGTACAAGGAAGTCCAACTCTTTACTCCTTACTTCGCACTTCGCAGCATAGAAGAGATAAGGAGCAGAGACCAGAAACAGAAAGTGTAGCCTTATAAATTATAATCCTTTTATTATTATTAGGAAAAGTCTAGGGGTCAGCAATTTCAATGAATTTTGGCCAGCATGTAACCAGCAGAAAAATATGAGTTATTGGATGAAAATTCACACCAATCTCACACCATCAAATCATCATTGATGGCTAGTTGATGGCTAACAATCTCAAAAGTTGCTGGCCCCTAGCATTGCTCTTATTATTATTATTATTATTATTATTATTATTATTATTATTATTATTATTATTATTATTATTATTATTTGGGGGATGTGTGTGAGAGCCGGAGGGAACTGGGGATGAAGATATAAAAAAACATCTGAATTTGTTATGAAGTGAAGGTCGTTTTTCTTTGTAGTTGTTGCCACAGCATACCTTTGTAAATTTTTTGAGGCCCCTTATCTCAACTTTTCACGGTATCATAAGTTCATAATTTTACAAAGGAGTGTGATGTGATTAGGATCAGGTAGAAATTTTTTATTTATTATTATCAAGGAGCACTTACCAAATCAGTTCGAAATTTTTAAATTTATACATTCTAATATCTCAAGTTTTAAAATATATAAAATAATTTTTAATTGTTTTTTCTATTAGATAATAGTAATACAATTTCCTTCATTTTCATTAGTTACGTGAAACATATATTCATCAAGTGTTTATGTCTGTGCTACAGTCCTTTAAAATTTTAAAGTAATATTTTGTATAGTCAAAAGTAATATATGGGCTCATTTATTTTAAACTATTTATATTTTTTGAAAAAACAGTATCTTTTTAAAATTAATTTATAATTTATTTAAAAAAAAGCAACGTGCAACTTAAAAGACATAATTAGATTAGCTGTGGATTCTTTTATCCACTAGTTTTTTTAGTATATAAAAATGGAAGTACTCTTGATTCAACATCGTTCGTTTGTTTTGTTCCACTGGAACTTAGTGTTTCGGGACAGAAGAAGGGTTGATAATCTAAATAATACACGATAAAATTCGAGTTGATTTTTGTTTTTTCAGGAACAAGTATGAAAGAGTAGTAAAAATTAATAAAATAAATTAGAACAATTTATTAAGTATCTTTTTTATAGAGAAAGCGAGAAGATAAAATTTGAGCGGTAAACAATAGTGAATTTTGTTGGAATTCATAAAAAAAACTATTGCAAGAAAAAATGTATTCTAGGATACAATACTAAATTTGTATAATTCAAAGAAAAAAAATGATTGGTATGCTGTTTTTTTTTAAACGATTTAAGATCCCTTAAGTAGATTTTGTATATAAATAATTAAATTTAAGAAATATAGATCAAAATTTTAGAAATTAAATTAAAATTTACTAATTTAAAAATAATTATATATAAATAATTTAAGAGGGACTATTTTAAATTTTTTTAAATTTTACAAGAAATTATTTTGGGATTATTTAAATGTTTGAAGATTGTTTTGTACTTCATTTTAAAGATTAATTTGTCCAAAGCAAACACGTGAACATTTAACGATCACATGCGTGAGTTACCATTTCAGCCATTGTTGTCATTGACTAACGAAAATAAATGTTAGAGACTGTGATACGGCAGAATGACAACTAATAATAAACAAGAAGATAAGAATTGAAATAGAAAAAGATGAATTGAAATTAAAAATAAAAAATAGAAAACAAAAAATAGGTTGAAATTGAATATAAAAAAAATCACTCTACTTTCTACCTAATTTCTTCATACAATAAGAAAGAGACTTCTCAACCTAACTTGTCCACACCATAGTTTGAGAATTGAATCGAAAGGTCTCATTTAACCTACCTTCTGCCCAATTCCAAGGTAGCGTTTGTTTTCATGTACTGAGACAGAGACTGAGAGACTGAGACTTAGTATCGTGTTTGTTAGTTCAGAGACTGGTACTAAAATTTCTGTCTCTGTCTCTAAAATTTCAGTATTTCAGTACCTCCAAAAAGTAGGGACACAGGAGACTGAAATTTTTAGAGATGGAGACTGAAACTTTAATAACATTTTATACCTAAAATACTTTTATTTCAATTAATTAATTCCAATTTTACCCTTTGTGTAAATTAAATTAGAGTTTCATTCTTGTTTCAATTCCTGTCTCCCATTTTGCACCAAACAGAATACTGAGATTTGTTTCAATCCCTGTCTCTTAGTCTCAGTCTCTCAGTCTCAGTCTTTCTGTCTCTATCTCTCCACCAAACGCTACCTAATATGTAACAAAAGAGGAACTCATTCAACCTTACTTGTTCATACTATGGTTTTATCACGAAATCAAAAAATACTTTGTCACTTCTCTAATCTCTCTGTATGATGACTACAATATTTTATGAGATATTTATAATCTCTTATTATGTTAAAACAAAAAAAAATTCTAAACTCACAAACGTAAAATCTAATTTAGTAACTAAACAAATAAAATTAAAATATATTAAATTAAATTGATTATTCTAAAAATATAAGCTAATAAATTTTAATAATACTTAAACTTTTTATATTACGAACATTTGAAGTGCATATTAAACTATTTTGTGCATTTTAAAATTTGAGAATTATAGATATTTGTCTATATAAAATATGTGCATAAATGTATATAGAATGACTGATTCACAACTGGCAACTTATAGTTTATTATTGTTGTTCTCCTTTTCACATAAAAGATAGTCAATTTTTTTTCTGTAATCATGATTATACTTGCATGTGTATTTTTCATTTATTTATAAAAAACAAGGATAAAGATATATATATATATATATATATATATATATATATATTCAAATTTATCTTTAATTCGTGAGCTTTAAATTCAATTAATTATTTATGAAAATAAATTTTTGTTTTGGTATTTTATTTTTACAAGAAATTTGATTTCTTTTGCTACGTGCTTTGATTATGTTAAAAGCAAATTCATAATTGGAGATTTAGATAAAAAAAAAAGAAAAAAAAAGTTATTATAATTGATTCTAGTGTGTTAATTACTAATACTTTAAATTTTAGTTTTATTATTATTATTATTATTTTATATGTGAATTTATTTGTAACTTCATCCTAAGTCTAGGTGCATGATTATAGAGAAACATTTAACTTTATTTTACAACAATGACAAAAATGAGTTAAATGTATAGATGAATTTTGGTATTGTGAATAATGAGATGATTGCTTATATTCTGGCGTCATGTTTTACGTTATTTATCTATTATTTATAGTTAAAAGCTAATAAATTTTATTCTAGTATACTTAATATTCAAGGTTATGACAATTAATTCAAACGGACTTTGTCAAAAAAATTCTAGATAAGAGAAAATGAACATGTTAATTTTTGTGGTAATTACTGTTTTTAATTTTCATAACTGTTCAATTGTCTTTTTAAAAGGTGCGGTCAAATCTTCAATTAGTTGTTTGCTTTGTTCTTCTATTATTGTCTTTATCTTGTTGTTTGGAATTTTGATTTACACTTATTGTGGGTATTTTATTTACGTTATATGTTTGTTGCTGTTTAGTTTTCCTTGCCTATAGTACTGTTGCTTCTTATTGTTTTCTTTAACTTCATTTGTCCTAGTATTCTTATTTTGGTCTATAAATATTATAAATTTTAGGCCTTATATGTTCTTCCTCTTCTTTGATTCTCAAAGATTGTGTCTTTGATTGTGTTCTTAGTCATTCTCTTAAATCTTTGTGAACATTGTCATGGACTATAGTGGCCATCTCTTGTGAACTTTGCACTTATTTGATTCAACTTAAACTTGTTTCGATCTACTACTTCATTTTTTCTTTTATTGTTTTTATCAAAGTTTCTTGATTCAAATTTTCTTGTTATAATGTAGTTGACTCTCTTTCTAGCACACTTCATTATTTTTGTATATCATTGCTTTATTATGATCTTACGCATCCTTCCAAATTGTTGCGAACCTCATTTGTGATGTTACCATTTTCTTCCTAAGTTTTGTATCATTTTGGATAAACTTGAGCTTGTTTCGATATCACGTGCGATTTTTAGATATAACAAGCGATACGCTAGTTTTTTAGGACACAGCTTATCAATGCCGAAATTCGAAAAAAGTTGTAATTCTAAGGTTTGACATAAGATTGTTGCTACCATGGATATAGACAACAGAACTAAAGAAATTATGAAGTAAGATTGTATTTTGAGGAGATTGACGAACAAAGTAAAAAGTACTTTGTATATCTGAGTTGTTAAGAGAATGAGAGTAGATGAATGCCAACCGTATTGTTTTAACATAAACTTATCTTGTAACTTTTGCACCTCATTATACTTGCCTCATATTGGTAAAATGCTAACAGCATGTAAGATTTTGCATATTGTAACAATTTTCGAGGGCAAAAATTTTTGTAAATGGGCTAGAATGTAACGTCTTGAATTTTTTTTGAAACATTTTACATATAATTTCTTTTATTACTATTCAACCATCTAATTTTATTAAAATTCCTACATTACCCTTATTTTCTCTTCCCAGCCCTAACCCTAATTTTATCCATACTAACCCTCTTCTAACACACTCTCACCTCAGAGAGAGAGGGGCACTGGTCTCGTGCTGCCGTGCCTTGTTTCTATCGCCGAATAGCATCCATTGTCGCTGCGGTTGCTTGGGTCATCATCGAAGGGAGCCGTTGCTAAACTTGAGAGAGCAAATGAGGGAGCTTCTTAGAGAGAGAAGGGGGTTCGTAGAGGAGAAAGAACTGCGACAAGGGAGAAGGGGGCCGCCTCCATCGCGGACAAGCTATCACCATTGAGGCCGCCACCTTCTCTATTGGGGTCGCCGTCATTGCTGAATGACGAGAGAGAATTTGAGTTGGCCAGAGACGGGAGGAAGAGAGAGTCGCGATGGAGGAGCTGTTCACCATCGTCGTGTTTGCTGTTGCCATCAACGGAGCTCGTCGTCAAGGGAGCATCATCGACGTCACTGCTAATGAACTATCTCAGTCCCTGTTTTGGTCTTACTCAGCCTCACACCCCCTTCATTTTTGTCTCTAAATTAGCACCATTTTTCCTTGTTCTGACTCCATTTGTGAAACTATAATACTTCTACCTCTAATCTGCTGTATTTTGTTCTTTTCTTACATGCTCTTGTTTTAATTGCAATAATATATGTCTCTGTTTTAGTACTATCACTCTACTTTTGTTGTGTTTCTGCTGTAAATTATCTTGAATACTGGTATTGGTGCTGTCATAGAACAGTTAGAGATGTTGATGTTATGATTACATCTGTGATGTAGTCATGGAAGTTGCTGCCACCGTCTCGGTCCAAATTCTATGCTCTTTCGGTCCATTCTATTCCAACCTCTCTCACCTTTTAACTTGGCACTCCGGGTTCGGTTTCTTTGATCCCTTAAGACCAATTTGTAAGTAGGCTTTATATTTATAATTATTTGGCTTTATATCTATAATTATTTTGATATATGCTGCTTGAATTATGACTATACTTATAATTTAACAACAAAGGATTTGAATTTGATTTTAATAATGGATTTATTAGAACTAAATATTTATTTGTATGAAAATTTAGATTTTCAATCTGCACATGAGACTGTATACATGTTTGATGACGTTTTGTATTATTTTAGAATATTCAATTTTATTTGAATATGTGTTTTTGGAACATTGAATTATTATTGATACTCACTTATATACTCTGAATTTGTAAAGTATATTCGACATTTCATATGATTGAAAAAGATTTTTGATGAGAAAGTATTATTTGATTTGATTTGATACTGTATGTATTTGAAAGATCAAAGATTGGTTGTCATTGAAATTATATGTTTTGAATTGGTTTGGGAGGCTCGTATTAGAAAATTGTAGTTAACGACGGTTATGACGTTAACCTAGATGTATCTGGCTCTGATCTCAACTAGTAAGGGCGTTGCTAGCCTAACGTGTAGGCCACACGTTGGATCTGTTATTCCTTACGAACACACGAGAGGAAAGGGCTACCCTTATAGGTGGAGTCGCCCAAGTGTGGACTTTTGATTTTATTTCTATTTGAGAACTCTCTAATTGATTCACTTATTACTATCAATTACTATTTTCTAATTAAAGTTACTTTGATAATAATGTTTATATGATCTCATGTGGATTATAGATGTATTGTCTAGTCACTGAGTTGCAAAACTCACCCTATTTTTCTAAAAATATTTTTCAAGAATAAAATACTTGACTACGTGAGATTTTCTATTCAAGAGTCACGATCTGCAATAAGTACCTATTCTTTCTCGAGTTCCTAGATGTATATACTCCATATATCACAGGCAGGATCCAACCATTCTTAATTATTTTAATTTTGTTAAAAATGTACAATTATTTATTTTAGAACTTGAAAAAAATATTTGTAACTTTCTTATTCAACTTATATTTGAGACAGTTAGGCTTGCTAGGAGACTATTTTTCTGAGCGCTGGTCATGACTTATTTTGGGTCGGGTTAGTTCGAGTTGAAGGTAAAATTAGAACCGAACCAAAATTCAATTGGTTCGGATTTACGTTTTTTTGTATATGTACCTTAACCAAACCAAACCGATTAAGAACGGATTGGTTCGGTTCGAGTAATTGTATACCCAATGAAACAGAAATTAAAAAAAAAACAAAATTTTTATTTTAAAAATTTTGTAAGTACAATAAACATATAAATTAATAGAAATAATCAAAACATGTTAAACATATTAAACATCAAACACATTAAAAACCAAACAAATTAAACACTAAACACATTAAAATCCAAACATGTTAAACAAATAAACACCAAACACATTAAAAGCTAAATATAAAAGTGCAATGGAGAGAAACTCAAAATCATTAAAAGGCATATATATATATTTTAAATTTTTATTTTTTTATTTAGTTAATACATAGTTGGGTCCACGGATTGATTTGAATTCGGTACTCCTAGAACCGTTATCCGAACCAATTACTAGAAAGAGTCATTGGTTTGGTTCGGATCGACCCGATTACCTATGAGTTCCAGAATCAATTTAATTAATTCGATTCGGGTTCGGACGGATAATCGGATACCCGCTACCCGTGCTCAGAGGATATAATTAAAATAAAATTGGTAAAAAAATTAATCAATAAAAGTTATTTTTAAACTCTTTTTTCTTTGAGAAGTGCTACACATAAAAGTCATTTTTGTTTACAAGTCTTACAAGTTGAACTTAACACGCGCGTTACTGAATCATCTTCACGTGTTTTATCTTCGTTTCCTTTTTTACGAAAAAGAAGAAGAAGAGACATAGAGAAAGAAGAAGCACAAAAAAAACGTGAAAACGGCGTGAATATAAATGACTTGTATGGAAAAGCGTTCTCTCTTTGTCTTCGATCTCCTTCTGTTTTTTCTCGATTTTCATAGTTTCTGAAATCAAGTTTTGAAATTGTTTTGAAGATGATGGAATTTCAGAAATACACTCGAACGATTACAAAAATACATCCAAACGATTACAGAAATACATCCAAAGGATTACAGAAATATACCCAAACAGTTACAGAAATACACCCAAAGGATTACAGAAATACACCCAAAGGATTTAAGAAATACACCCAATATAGGAGGAGACAATATATTTCTTCTTGAAATCTTTTAATGTTTTGCTGGTTAAGGATGAGACACATGACAGAGACAATCTAGAAAAAAAATTTAGAAGAACAGTAAAACCGTACCTTGAATAATGTATCTTCGTTTTTCTAGTGATTTTGATGAAGGAGAAAGAGAAAACGAAAAGTGAAGAAAAAATTTCAATAAAAAAAGAGGGAGGAAGAGGTGGTGTTTATGACGATGATAACGAGAGAGAAAAATTACGAAAAAGAAGAAAAAGAGACACGGAGGAAGAGGAAGAAGAAAAAGAGGAAGAGGAAGAGGAAGCACGGAAAAAGAAGAAAAAAAAAAGGCACAAAAAAAACGTAAAACAGCGTAAATATAAATGACTTGTATGACTTATATTAAAAATCACTTGTACGTGGAGAATTACTCTTTTTCTTTTGTTTAAGTTATCACCAGCCAGGCGCTCCCTTCCCATATACCTAGGTCATGGTCAAGCAAATTCTAGTATGCAGAGAGGATAACTTTCAATCAATAAACTAGTGCCCTGTACCTCCCATGTAATTTGGCCAGCTTGCTAGATTGATTATCTAATACGCAATTGTCATTCCATTTTTTAAAAATTTCCCGAGTACACCGGAACTTCGAGAATCGAGATGTTAATTGTTACACGACATTGCCGAAATGCCTTCAACGTTTATTGAAAAACAATTTATTTGTTCTTGATTCTTCTCCCTCGTGAAATAATATGGAATTTATCGTTTAAGTCAAGCAACTGTGGGGTAGGGACAAGAGTGTTAGTTAAATTAAAACTCTCGGTGATTACTAAACCATTATTATATATAGTTCATAACAAAAAAATTATTATTTTCAATACTTAAATACATAACTTCTTAATTTAAACTTATCATTTTCAATAAACTTACATTTATTATTGTTATTATTATTATTATTACACGAGTTTAATTTATAAAAGGTGTACACTAATTATTATGACAAAGAAACCTTAACTAATTAGTACATTCTTGAAAACACAAAGCAAGGACTAATAGCAACGTTTATTTCGTCATGATCTCTGTTATAATGTGACTTACAACTTGCTGATCTTAACAGGTCCCATCTCTTTAGCCTTGGCCCTCAGCAAATGCTTCTGAATCTTCCCAGTAGCTGTCTTAGGTAAGGGTCCGAAAACCACTGATTTTGGGACCCAATAAGCAGGCATCTTGGCCCTACAGAACTTCATTATATCCTCAACAAGACGCTGCTCGTTGCTAGCATCCACTCCTGGCTTCAATGTCACAAAAGCACAAGGAGACTCACCCCATTTCTCATCTGGTCTTGCAACCACTGATGCCTCAAGAATTGCAGGGTGTGTATACATAACATTCTCAATCTCCACACTGCTGATATTCTCAGCACCCGAGATGATTATGTCCTTTGATCTGTCCTTGATTTCTATGTATCCATCTGGGTGCTTTACGGCGAGATCACCCGAGTGAAACCATCCATTTGCAAAGGTCTCTTCATTGGCTTTGGGATTCTTTAAGTATCCTTTCATCACAACATTGCCACGCATCACAATCTCGCCAATGGTTTTGCCATCAGCAGGAACAGGTTGCATTGTTGTTGTGTTAACCACTTCTAGGCCTTCCAAGCCAATGTACCGAACCCCTTGCCTTGCGTTGAGCCTGGCTTGGGTTTCAGGGGGAAGCGATTCCCACTCTGGCTTCCAGGCACAGACTGTGGAGGGGCCATAGGTTTCTGAGAGGCCATAAGTGTGAGTGACGCGAAATCCTCTTTGGGACATTGCGGCCAGAACAGAAGGAGGAGGAGCAGCTCCAGCTGTATTAACATGAACAACATGAGGCAGAGGAAGGATGGTGTCTTCGGGTGGTGCATTCACTATTGTATTGAGAACCACTGGTGCTGCACAAAAATGAGTCACTTTGTACTTGGCAATGGCTTCATACACTGCCTTAGCTGCTACCTGGTTAAAAAACACAAAAAAACTATTTGATATCAATATCCATAACAATAATCTCAATTAGCTAGATTTAAAGAAAACAATAACTATATGTATATCATAGATGCAAAACAGCATAGGCACAATTTTCAACTAGCATTAGTGATAAGCTTAAACTAGAATCAATAAGGCATGTGTAACAAGTTAACTTCATTTTATTCTGGTAGAAACTCATGTGCAATTGTCTTCATACGAAGTTAATAGTTGAGAATCGTTAGATAACAATTTATTCAAACTTGTCAAATCACTTAACAGTTCTCCGCTATCAACTTCACACGAAGACAACTGCATCTAAGTCTTCATCATGTTTCCCTCACTCAAATAAAAGCATTAGACATTCCCTCACTCATATTTGAATGCAATTTACATTCAAGGACATAAATTCGTGGAAAACGACACATTTTGAAACAGAAAGAATATTAGTTTACCTGACGAAGGCATATGTTAGTACCACATAGAGCAGCAAGGGTCCAAGTGTAGCACCAACCATTGCAATGAAACATAGGTAGTGTCCAAAGATACACAGCTCCTTCATTCATTCCCCAAATAACAGCACCACTTAGAGACATAAGATATGCTCCTCTATGGTGTAACACCACACCCTTAGGACTAGCAGTTGTACCAGAAGTGTAACCTAATGCAATACTTTGCCACTCATCCTCCGGGGGTTTCCATGCATATCCAGGGTCACCACTCTCAAGAAAATCCTCATATTCAATTGCTCCTTTTCCCTTAGCATATCTTAGTTGCTTAGGATCACAGTTCTCATCACCAATCACAACTAAAAGTGGAGGCTTGAAGCCTTTGGTTTTATCAGACCATATTTTCAAAGCTTCCTCTGCTAAGGTAAAGAACTCTTGATCCACAATTACCGCTGATGCGGAGGAATGACCAAGAAGGAATGCTATGGTGGATGCATTCAACCTAATGTTAACAGGGTTCAATACTGCTCCTGCCATTGGAATTCCAAAATGAGCTTCATACAGAGCTGGAATGTTGGGTGCAATAACAGCAACCTGCTTTCACATTGGTATAAGAAATTAAACTTGGCATTAGTATTGATATTGATTAATCATCAACGAAAGAAGAAAAAACACGACAACGGAACGCCAGCATGGAACAATATCGGGTAAATTAGGATTATATAGTGCTTCCATTAGCATTAAACATTGGACTTTTAGAGTAGTGTGATTATTATTCCAAGTCTTAGTTGTTGAACTTTCATTAAGGATAATAAATGTGCAGAACATGTTCGCTTTATCAACTTTATTTTCTAAAATGTTACAAATTTTAAAAATTAAACTTATAATTTATAAATAATTTATTACAATGTTATTTAAAAGAAATGAAAAATATTATTCGATCAGTACTTTTTTCTTCAATACTAACTAATTTTCTATTTTTTATGCTAAAAATTATAGTCTCAATTATTATTTAGATTAGCTCTTAAAAAATTACTGCAATACGGTACAACAGAACAGAGCTATTTGTTGATCTCTTATCTATGTAAACATTGATGTTACCTAGATTATTTTTTTATTTGTATTTTTTTATATAGTAGGAGTACATAAAGAGTACATAGTATATAAAAAAATAATCTAGGTAACAATTGATAAAAAAAATTGCGGCAAATTGACATACTATTGATTCCGTGAACACTAAAAATAAGAATTTACCGGAATGAGATGACAAAATATAAATCCGAGCAAAGCAAAGCGAAAAGCGAAAATCTCACAAACTGTTTATGCAGAGAGAGTAAAGAAGTTGAAGTTAAGAGAGAATACTTACGGTGTTGCCGAGACCGATGGAACGATTGTTGAGAGCAGATGCGAATCGACGGCAACGGTGGTAAGTCTGTTGCCACGTGTAGCGACGGGATCCATGGATGAGGGAGGCTCTGGTGGGGTGCACCTGAGCTGCTCTCTCCAGGAACCACATCGGCGTCAACGCTGTGTAGTTGGCAGCGTTCTTGGGCAATTCGTCTATGTCGCGCGCCACCATCGTCGCCTATGCACTGCACCTCGCTCTTGCTCTTTCTTTTTGGCGCTCTGTGTGTGTGTGTGTGATTTTTTGCAAGTAAAAATGATTAAGACAGAGATGAATGGCAAATTGATTGTTAACTCGTTATATATATATGAGAAGAAAATATTTCTTTGTTTATTATATTATCGGCGGCGTTGCCATGCTGCGGCTTAGAATAAGTATGATTTTTCATTATATTGAGAAAAATATTCAAAGGATAAGTGAAATTAATAGTTAAATTAATTAAATTATTTAATAATTTTTAAATATTAATTTTATTATATAAGTAACTAATAAAAATAAAAGTTATCATATATTATTTTTACTTGTTATGATGTTTTGTTTATTAAAAATATATACTAAAATTAGGTATAAATATAAAATATATTAAAAAAATTAAATACATATATAATAAATGATTTTAGTATAAAAATTTTTTTTTATATTATATTACTGTATAAATGGATTTTTTTGGCCATGTCAAGTAATAAAAAATGGTAATTGATAATCTATTTTAATGACTACATAAAAATAAAAATACATATATTTAAATATTTTAAGAATGACACCTTTAAAATGGCATGATGCCTATTTATTTATTTTGGTGAAAAGTATGATAGCTATTGGCAAATCTTGTTATTACTTTCATTTAGGGGTGGCAAACGGGCCTAAACCCGCCGGGCCGGCCCGCATAACCCGCCAAATAAGGCGGGCTGGGCTGAAAAATTGGGACCGCCAAATAGTAAAAGCCCGCCTAACCCGCACCGCTTAAACCGCGAGCTTTGGCGGGCTTTGGCGGGGCGGGGCGGGCTTCCCCGCCGGGCTTGAGATTTTTTTAGCCTAGGGTATTTTTACAATTTTTTTACCAAAATCCAACTTTCCCCAACCCAAACTTACAAAAGAATGAAGATGAAAATTGAGTATTTTGGATTATATTTATTTTATTTTAGAGACAATATTTATAATTATGTCTTGGATTATCTTTATTTTATTTTGGGAACAATATTTATAATTATGTTTTGGATGAAAACTTGGTTTATAATTATATTTATTATATATTTATAATTACAAAGATTTTAATGTTTGTGAATATAAAAATTATAATTTGTTTATACTTTTAGAAATTATAATAGTTAAAAGTAAAAAATAGGAGAGATTTTTTTATGCCTTTATATATATTATTTAATAGTTAAAAATAAAAAAAAATATAATTTGGCGGGCTTAGCCCGCCGGCCCGCCAGCCCGCCGTTAGGCGGGGCGGGCTAGAATTTTGGGACCGCCTCATTAGACGGGGCGGGGCGGGGCGGGCTTCCCCGCTTGCCATCCCTACTTTCATTCATGATAAACGTAGTTTATCAAATTTATATTTTACCCTTTTACCGAAAAAAAAATTATATTTTACCCGTAGTTATAATTTTCCAACTTCACCAATCCATTTATATATTGAAAACAAAAATATTATTTACACGTTAAAATTAGTTATCAAAATTAATTATTATAAAATTATGTGTAAATATATATAATTTAAATTATTTTTAATATGTATTTTATATTTTAATATATATTTTATTTTAATAATTAATTTTAGTAACTAATTTTAATATATATAACATATTTGTATTAAAAAACACTACTTACTTTTTTTTGAAAAAGAATTTTATGGGTTATTGCCTAAGCAAAACTTAGCGCGTTTTATTGTAATTTTTAATTATATTGTTGTGATAAAATAGCCTAAGGTGGATACCCATTTTTTATAAGACTTATAGAAGCTTATGTCTCTGATGATATTACACACAAAAATAATAAACAATTTTCTCTTTTTATATTTCTTTATTTTATATTTGTTACCACTTCTTTATTTGTTTATTTAGTTATTTTATAACACGTTATCAGCACGAAACTCTAACGAAATTTTAGGAAGATTCCAGGTAACAAATTTTCATTATGTCAAAACTCTCCCATCTTGAATATAATGCTTTTGATATATTTAAAAATAATTATTTATTATGAATATAGATGCTGAAATCCATCTTGATTCGATGAATCTTGGAGATACCATTGAGGCTGAAAATAATACATCCCAAAAGGATAAAGCCAAAGCCATAATTTTTCTTTATCATCATCTTGACGTATGATTGAAAAATGAATATCCCACATTAAAAGATCCAGCAGATCTGTGGAAAGACCTTGAAGAAAGGTACAATCATCAAAAGACGATGATACTTTCTCAAGCCCGATATGTTAGAGAAAATTTTCTCGACCTTTCATGTCTCGAATGTGCTCCTGCAGCAGCAGTATCGAGAAAAAGAATTTAAAAATATTTTGAGTTAATCTTGCTTTTTCTTGTTGCTGAACGCAACAATGAGTTACTTTTGAGAAATCATGAAGCGCGCTCAACTGGTGCCGCCTCATTTCCTGAAGTAAATGCGGCAAATCATTACCCCAAAAGAGGTAAATGGCAAAATTTTAGTAACGAGAAAAATTATGGAAGGAAAATGAATTACGTTCACAAAGGATCTCACTAGAAGTGGGATAAAGAAAGAAACAATGGGTAAAGTATATCAATTGAGGATAAATGCTTCCGTTGTGGTGGAAAGGGTCATTGGTCACGTACCTGTCGTACCCCAAGGCACCTAGTTGATCTTTATCAAGCATCCATGAAAAAGGATGACAAAAGAAAGGAAACAAATTTTGTTTCAAATGATAAAAATTTCACCACTCATTATGATGTATCTAATTTTTTTAAGGATTCTGAAGGAAATATTGACTATTTGATCAATGATGAAATAGTTTGATATGTGTATGTGTTTGTTAAGTATTCATGTGAATAATTTTACTGTGCATGTACTTTTACTCATTTTATTATTATCATTTGTCTTTGAAGAAAAATAACAAGGACATATTCTGAAGATATTTGCCTTGCACATAGTGCAAGTTCACACACTATTCTTAAAAGTGATATATTTTATCCATCTTGTGCCAAAAGAGGAATATGTTAATACTATTATTGGCTCAGAAAATGTGATAGAAGGCTCCGGAAGAGCTATAATTTTGTTTCCTAGAGGAACAAAATTCATAATAAATAATGCACTATTGTCTACCAAGTCTCGAAGAAACTTGTTGAGTTTTAAAGATATTCGGCGAAATGGATATCATATTGAGACTATGAATAAGGAAAATCATGAGTATTTATGTACCACAACTCATGATTTAAATAAAAAGGTTATATTAGAAAAGTTACCCTCACTTTCATCTGGATTGTATTATACTAAGATTAGCGCAATTGAATCAGATGCCATTGTAAACTAGAAGTTTACTAACCCAAATGATTCATAACTTGGCATGATAGATTGGGTTATCCGGGAACAACCATGATGAGGAGAATTATTGAAAACTCTCACGGACATTCACTAAAGAACCAAAAGATTCTTAAATCTAATGAATTTTATTGTGCTGCATGTTCTCAAGGAAAGTTAATTTTAAAGCCATCACCAGTAAAGATTGGATTTGAGTCCCCTGAATTCCTAGAAAGAATTCAAGGTGATATATGTAGATCTATTCATCCACCATGTGGATATTTTAGATATTTAATGGTCCTGATAGACGCATCTTCGAGATGGTCACATGTGTGCTTATTATCTTCTCGCAACTTGGCATTTGTGAGATTATTGACTCAAATTATTCTATTAAAAGCACAATTTCCAGAAAATCCAATCAAAGCAATTCGTCTTGATAATACTGGTGAATTTACTTCCCAAGCTTTTGATGATTATTGTATGGTTAATGAAATAAGTGTTGAACATCCAGTAGCTTATATTCACACACAAAATGGGTTAGCATAATCGCTTATTAAACGCCTCCAATTAATTGCTAGACCCTTACTTATGAGAACAAATCTTCCAACCTCGGTTTGGGAGCATGCTATTTTACATACCGCAGCACTTATTCGTTTGAAGCCAACGAGTTACCATCAGTTCTCTCCTATGCAATTAGCTTTTGGCCAACAGCCAAATGTTTTCCATTTAAGAAATATTTGGGTGTGTGATATATGTTCCCGATGCACCACCTAATAGCACCAAAATGGGACCCTAAAAAAGATTGGGGATATATGTTGGATATGATTCTCTCTCTATAGTGAGGTATCTTGAGATACAAACTGGAGATGTATTTAAAGCCCGGTTTGCAGATTGTCATTTTGATGAATCAAAATTTCTAACATTAGGGGGAGAGAATAAGTTTCATGAAAAGAAACTTAATTGGAATGTATCATCCTTGATGCATTTAGATCCTCGATAAGGGCAATGTGAACTAGAAGTTCAAAAGATTATACATTTGCAAAGAATAGCAAATGAATTGCCTGATACATTTTTCGATACAAAGAGAATAACCAAATCTTATATACCAGCGAAAAATTCTCCAATTCGAATTGATGTCCCAGTTGGACAAATTGCCACCAAAGCAAATACATGCCAGAAGTGTCGCAGGCCTGTTGGTTCCAAAGACAAAAATTTTTGAAAGGGAAAAGAGGTAAATACTATTCCTGTTAGAAAATACATAGTAGAGACACCTATAGTTGTCTAAAATTCTGATATAATTTTAACGCCAGAAGACGTTCAGGTACCTGAAAGTTGTGAAAATGACGAGATCTCGATAAATTATGTCTTTACAGGAGAGAAATGGGACCAAAATAAGACAATTGTCAATAAAATATTTGCATATAACGTGGCATTAAATATCATACATGAAAGTAAGGATCTTGAGCCAAGATCAATCGAAGAATGTCGACAAAGGAATGATTGGCCAAAATGGAAAGAAGCCATGAAGGCTGAGTTAGACTCACTTGCAAAACGTGAAGTCTTTGGACCTGTAGTCCGTACACCAGAAGATGTAAAACCTGTTGGATGCCGGTGGGTATTTGCGAGAAAATGAAATGAGAAAAATGAAGTTGTGCGCTATAAAGCCCGAATTGTGGCACAAGATTTTTCACAAAGGCCCGGTATAGATTTGTTGGGAATAAGACACCATTCCCCCTTGAGAAAACACCTTTGACAGAGAAATAAAATAGACACAATCACAACACAAGAATTTAACGTGGAAACTCCAATTACCGGAGAAAAAACCACGGCCGTTGTCAAATGACAACCAGAGAATATCACTATGTGAAAATTGTTACAACACATAGACTTCTTTCTCTCACCGGCACCCCAGTACGCCCACACTCTCTCAAAGCAAATATCTAACTACACCTCACAACACTCTCTAATCAAAGAGTACAGAGGAAAAGAAAAATCAGATACAAGCTTAAAGTGTTTCTGACTGGTGCAAAAACAAATGGAGAACTTAGCCTCATATTTATAGCCTAGGCCACCCACTCCATTTGCTATCCTAAGCAATGTGGGACTAATTCAACCAAATCCTAACAAGATTATGAAGAAACGTATTTCCCTGTAGTGGATGCGATAACATTGCGTTATTTGGTCAGTTTATCTGCATATCATAAACTGCAGATGCATTTAATGGATGTGGTAACAGCCTATTTATACGGCTCATTAGATCGGGATATCTATATGAAAGTCCCTGAATGACTAAAGATATCTAAACCATCCGATGAATATTCGCAAGGGTTATACCCAGTCAAATTGCAAAGATCTTTATATGGTCTAAAGCAATCTGGACAAATGTGGTATAATTGTCTTATTGAGTATCTGGCAAAAAATGGATTCAAGAATGATGATATATGTCCATGTGTTTTCATAAAGAAAACTGCATTTGGATTCATTATAATTACTGTGGAACTCCTAAAGAGATTTCAACAATTATAAAAACTCTAAAAGAAGAGTTTGAGATGAAAGATCTTGGAAAGACTAAATTTTGTCTCGGTCTGCAGATCGAGCATATAAAAAATGGGATCTTTATTCATCAAGCAACATAAACAGAAAAGATCTTGAAAAGATTTTATATGGATAAGTCACATCCCTTGAGTACCACAATGATCGTAAGATCTTTGGATGTGGAAAATGATCAATTCCGTCCTAAGGAAGAAAATGAAGATATCTTTGGTCCTGAAGTACCCTATCTTAGTGTCATTGGAGCACTAATGTATCTTGCTAATAATACACGACCTGATATATCATTTGCTGTGAATTTACTAGCAATATATAGTTCCTCTCCAACCAAAAGACATTGGAGTGGAATCAAACAGATCTTTTGATATCTTCATGGAACGACTGATATATGATTATTTTATCCCTATGGATCCAAGTCACAATTAGTTGGCTATGCAGATGCTGGCTACTTGTCTGATCTACATAAAGGGAGATCTTAAACAGGATACCTGTTCACATATGGTGGTACAGCTATATCATGGAGGTCCACGAAATAGACGATAACAGCAACCTCCTCTAATCATGCTGAAATACTGACGATTCATGAAGCTAGTCGCGAGTGTTTTTGGCTGAGGAGTCTGATTCAATATATTCTGTCATCATGTGGACTGATTGATCATAAGATAGCTCAAACTGTCCTGTTTGAAGATAATACAGCATGCATTGCTCAACTTAAAGGCGGATACATCAAAGGTGATAGAACAAAGCATATTTCTCCTAAATTCTTCTTCACTCATGATCTTCAAAATCAATGGACAATTGATATCCAACAGATCCGCTCAAGTGATAATCTGGTCACTCCCAAAATCCTCCTTTGAAAGATTGGTACATGAGATTGGGATGCGTCGATTTCGAGATATTAAATGATGTCGGCAAGAGGGGAAGATTGTACTCTTTTTTCCTTGGTCAAGTTTTTTTCCCATTGGGTTTTTCTTGACAAGGTTTTTAATGAGGCAGTCTCTATCACAAAGGATATTGTACTTTTTTTCCTTCACTAAAATTTTTTTCACTGAGTTTTTCTTTAGTAAGGTTTTAACGAGGCAATAATCCTAAATGATCATTCAAATGGGAGTGTTGTGATAAGATAGCCTGAGGTGAATGCCCATTTTTCACAAAATTTATGTTTCCAAAGAGAATCTTATTTAATGTAGTTTGAAAAACTACTATTATATACGCCCATAAATAGAGGCTTATGCCTTTGATGATACTACACACAAAAACAATAAATAATTATCTCTCTTTTTATGTTGTAATACTTCTTTCTCTTTCTTTATATTTCTTTATTTTATATTTGTTACCTCTTATTTATTTATTTATTTATTTATTTTATAACATATATCTATTAGACATAAATTTTTGCTTCTTAGTTTAGTTATCTTTTACTTTTATAAGTCAAAGATTATTAATAATAAATATAATAATAAAAAGTAAATATTTAATTCACACAATCACAAAGGTCGAATAAGTGACAAACATTTAATTTAATTTAGTCGAATTATCGATTTATTCGTCTATCTATATAAATGTGAATTTTTATAAAATAATTTATTAACCAATAATAAATTTATTAACAATTTTAGTTCTTAATGGATTGGATGAGAATACAAGTCAACAACACAAATAAATAAAGAGAAAAATAAATAAGTGGCAAACAAGTTTGGTTAGTGCCTTAGTGGGCTTCTCAAATATCAGCTTCAGCGGTTGTTGTCCACAAATTTGAAAGAGATTCGTTTGTGATGTGTGTATGGCGTTATGCCGTTATCTATCTCTTTACCTAAAAAAATGTTTGAGCACTGACCTTCACCCAATTATCCCTAGTCTTTTGGAACGAACTTGTTTTTCTACGCCATACGAAGTTTGGGTAATGTTGGGCCTAAGTTGGGCCTAAGTTGGGCCAGGACATTTTTTCTACATTTGTTCAGGTTATACAATCATATATCTTTATGACAAAAAAAATCATATATCTTTTCTTATATCTTCTTTTTTTTTTTGGCCAAACGGATTAAACAGCCCCAATCCTAGGCATTATACTCATATTTCACACGACCACACAACACATTCACATATATTACCATGGGTACTATGAATTTTTAAACAACAACTAACCTCAGCTGAGATTTAAACCTGGTACATCTTAGAGTAAGACAAATATAATTGCCACTCAACCAAACCTTGGGTGCATCTTATATCTTCTAAACACAAATTCACCGTTAATCGAAAACTAAATATGTAAAATCTACCATATTCAAGACCCAAAAAATAAAAAATAAAAAATAAAAAATAACATTAAATGCGTCTTTTTTCGAATTTTATTGTAGTTCTGGACGCAACAAAAAAAAAAGAAAAGAAATATTATTGATGTAATTTGTAATTAGAATTAAAACAAAGTGAATATCAATGTGGAATAGAGAGAAGTATTAAGTTAAGGAAGTCTCCCACCCGTGAATGCTAACGTGATTCGGAAAAAATAAATATTACAATGCTTTATAAAATTAATATGTTATTATAAGTGTAAAATATAAAAAATATGTTTTTAAATTAGAAATATTCATATAAAATATAGAAAATGATAAATTAAATTGTTTAATTAATAAAAAGTGTATTGCTCTTACTTAATAAGAACCGATTAAAGATGAGTTGAGTTTTTTTTCAGAATTTATTTTTCACAAAAAGTATAATAATATTTTTGTCTAATATTGACAATTAGAATATTTTGAAAATTTATGGGTGAATTTAATATGCGAAGAGCGTGTTAGCATAGTGTCGTTAGAGTGAGCTAGAGTTTCTCACCAACGTGAATGCTCTTTGACAACATGCGAGAGGTGTACTGAGTAGAGATGCCAATCAGTAATCACAGATTTCGTCGCAGACATGCTGCTCAGTAATTGTATATAACTTTCGCGGAAATTTTCACATGTTTTTAAGAAATTGCATAGTCCTGTGCAACACAAAAATGGCATATTTAAGTTATATTTGCATACAGAAGACATAGTCTTTTTCTAAGAAAAAGTAACATAGGTTGAAGCTCTTTAAATTGAGCTCAACCCTCTTCACGACAATAAAATTTGGAGAAGAGAAGAAGTTAGTTCGTTCAGAGAGGAATTTGGGAAGGAGAATCTTAGAAGAAGAAGAGAATTAGTAAATGTGCTGAGAAAAAAAAATAAGAGTGATTTCATACATTAAAAAAAATATAAATTTGTATTGACTAAAAATGGTTCATAATTATATGGTATTCGAAAAACATATTAGCAATTATTTGAATCATTCAATTTATGTAAGTTGATAAAAAAAAATTTATGTATTTAAATTTTTTAATTTTAATTAATGTTATTTTTTAGTGTTAGATGATGATGATATAGCATTGTTATTTTAATATTATTATTTTTACTTGTATTTAATATTATTTATTAAATTTAATAAATAATATAAATATTTTTATTTCTTCAGTATAATATTATTTTATTTTATATTTGTAATTAATAGATTTAATAAATAATTTAAAATATTAATAAATAAATAAATATTATTATTAAACAAATTTCTAATACTGTATTTTAATAAATTTTGATATTTTTTATTTTTAAAAATAAATATTTTATTTATTTTTTAATATTTAAATAAATAAATGTTGTTTTATTTATGATTAGTAATAAAAATATTAATAAATATTTTTTATTTACACCAATAAATAAATAATATAAACATCGGAAAAAAATAATTTTTTTCGGTTACTCGTTACAATAATTATTTGAGGATAATTATTATTATATTTTTATTGTGGGTTTATTAAAAGTAATAAATAATATAATTTTTAATAAATAAATTTTTTAGTTAGGTATTTACATTATTAAATAAATAGTATAATATAATATTTTTATTCTATTTTATATTGATGTAAATTAGTATAATAAATAATTATTTGTTATAAGCTTCATTCATATAAACTAATAAATATATTTAGCGAATGAATATATTTTTGTTGTACCAGCTTAACAGGAATTTTATGATTCCTAAACTTGATCCACCGTAGACGTGGATTTTGATGGTAGAAGATGCTTTACAAGCAATGAAATTCTACCACATTTCGAGAATCGGGGATGATCAGGAAATTTTATCCTTTACTATTTGCTCTTGTGGAAAAATGGAGACCGGAGACTCACACCTTTGTATTGTCGGTGAGGGAGGTTATCGTTGCATTGGAAGACGTGGCTCATATATTTGGCCTACCTGATTAATGGAGAAGTTGTGAGCGGCTGAACAGATAGCAATCAAGAATTCTTGCAGAGTCAGAGCATCGCAATTTTCGGCAGCAAATCCATTGTGAGTAGTTCCTCCAAATTTTTTGTTTGCTGGGTTCGACCCTATTCGCGGATAAGTCCACAACATATGTCCACGCGAAATATCTATCGTTGCTCCGCGATTTTCAGCGGATCCACACTTACAGTTGGGGACAGCATGTCTCGCGCATCTTTACAAGACACATGTCATGCATCATGGTATGATACTAAGGAGATAGATGGCCCTCTTAATCTTTTGTTTGTTTGGACACGGGAGCAAATGTCGTGTATTGCACCCGTTCTGAGGCAGTACCTTCCAGCGGCTGACGTACCAGTTGCTCGAAAGTAGCAGTTCCTATTTTAGTTGTGTATTCTATTTATGCTGCATATTTGAATGACGTCACATTTTTTAAATTTTTCAATGTTATGTTTGCAGGTTGAGTCATTCCGAACGATCCACAGTGTGGTTATCTAAGACCGCAGCGACATTTAGGCAGAAAATTGACTACATGGACGAGGTTAATGTTTTTGCTTTGTGTGTGTTAATATCCAATACTAATATTATGTTTTCAATTTTCTAATAACATGTTGCAGTTTGTCTGACGGCTGTACAAAGGATTGATCATACCCAACAAGTTATATGGACACCTTGAGGTGTGTGACACCGTTGCTCTATTATTGACGTTTAAGTCTGTCACATGAGACCCTATGAACTGAGTAATGCGTCAGTTTAGGTATGCACAACCCGTCCCGGAGCTAGCAAAAGTCATTCTACCGGAAGAGCATTGCATCACTATTCACGGAGTGCAGCTTCATGACGGGAGAGTTTTATATGCGGAATGGGACAATTGTCGTAACACTCAGTTGCGAGATCTGCACCCCCTTCCGACTTGGGACTTTAGACCATCGGCTGAGTACCGTAATTGGTACATGGGTTTGTTCAGGCATAAGGTAAAATTGTTAGAGCAAGTTCCTCAGTATCCGCCTCAGCCACCAGCACCATAACCAACAGCACCTCAAGGACCACCTCAGTATGCAGTGTTTGAACCGTTTTCTTATTATGGAGCATATCAACTAGACCACAGTTAGCACAGCCGACACAGTAATCACAGACACCATAGCTAGTCCAGTAACCACGACGAGCCCAGCCGTCATAGTCAGCACAGCCATCACAGCCAGTCCAAAGACCATGGCGAGCCCAACCGTCGCGGTCAGCATAGTGGGCATAGTCAGCACACCCGTCAGGGTCAGTCAACCAGCAGATTAAGCCCACACAGCACATTCAGCCCAGACGGCAATGGGTTGACTTTCCGCCGATCCAATCGCAGATTCCCGTTGATGGGGATGGGAATGATCATATATAGCAATGGATTGATACTGCTGTGGGTCATTTCCAGATTTAAGTACTATCCCTTCACCACCAAAGTCTGGTTGACAGGAGTCTGCTTCTGATCGCACTTCAAGGCAGGTGTGAGTGATTCCTGACAGAGTGGTTTCTTCGCTTCGCATATGGTATTCGATACTGCTCGTCTCGATCTACCAGATACTGGGCCGAGCACTTTTGAGCATGAAGTTGTTGGAGAGTACAACCCCAGTGCATCTGCACCGACAGAGGCAAGTGGGTCAGCCACCTTGGATGTCGGTGATTCAGTTCGGAGTCATCCATATAACCTACGGACGGAAAGTAATCCATCTGATAGGTTTACTTCGTCGTGGTTCGGTCAGTGCACGATGGGCAAAGGACTTATTTGGATGCTTGGAAATAAGTAATAGTAATTAAGTTTAATGTAATTTTTAATTAATCTTTTGTAAGTTTACCTTATCGAACTTTAAGTTATGGTTTTAGAATTAAGTTAATGCAATTTTTAATTAATCTTTTGTAAAGTTATTGTATCAAATTTGAAATCATCTCAAAAACTGTCAACTGTAACAACTCACACAAGTTAACATCTAACTTAATAATACAAACACAACAACCCACATAGACATTAAATTATAAAATTAACTTAAAAATACAAACAAGACGAACCTCAAAAATATTAATTGATAAAATTAACCTAAACATACAAACACGATCAACAAAGATCTAGGGACCATCATCATCACCAACTCCACTCGGTCCAACACGCTGAGGACATCGACTCCGACTATGACCCTGTATACCACAGAGATAGCATATCCGTGGACCACACATTTTTCGTGAATCCATTTCATTCAGGTATTAGGTCAATTTGGAACGAACTTTAGACATTTACCGCAAGGCAGGATTAGCGACCAATGTTGGTCCCAGATAAGCAAGCCATGTCTTTGAATCGCTTAATGGTACAAACTCAAATCTGTGGACCTTACAAACTTCTGTCATCTTATACACATCATTCATATACAACTGCCAATCGAGATGCTAGTTAGAACAGCAAGTAATAACATGGCAACATGGTAGTCATTCCACTTGAAAGTGCCCACAATCACACATCTGCCGTGCAAGATCAACTGCCAACACCTTTTCATTAGGCATTTTACGCACCTTAAACACCTCATTTCATTTATCAAATTGGTGCACAACTATATTTCCAGCACATTGCATGTTTGCTTCTATCCGCTGTTGTGTAAATACATAGTAAATAAATCCAACACGCTTGCGATCGTGAGCCTCAGCACACTTCCGCATAAATAGCTCGTTTAACCAATAATATGTTGCTTGGACGAGTGCCAACACAGGGAGGTTTCAGGCACCCTTTAGCACTAAATTATACATTCAACAAAGTTCGTCATCATGTGGCCCCATCGATGTTCCTCGTCAAATGCCAATACCTAGTTTCTAAGTCTAATGGCATTACACCACCGGGCATATGCCTCGCCTCATTTTTGTAACCTCTTATAATTGATGTACTCCTCCACCATCCTTGAATACCCTATGTTGACGACAACTTTTTGCAAATGCAAAACTTTGAATGCTCTTAAGAAGTTGCTACCGATGTGCCTAATACAAAATATTCACCATGCTTTTGGAGGTTGCCAATCACCTCCGAAACGATTTACTACTGCTCGGATTGACTTGTCAGTCTGAGATTATACTCATGTCATCTCTTCTAACAACATGCCTTCGTAAATTACTGAGAAAAAAGTGTCACGCATCAGCGATCTCCCCCTCCATGAGGGAAAAAGCGATAGGCATAATATTATGGTTCCTATCTTGTGCAACAGCAACAAAAAATGCACCTTTGCATTTTTTGTAAAGATGTGTGCCGTCAACCTGAACCAGAGGCTTGCAATGCTTGAATGCTCTAATACGTAGATTGAAACTCCAAATACGTGGTGAAATATCCTGACACTTTCTGCCTCCTCATTCGCGTTGTACAGGAGTTATGTTTCTATTTGAACAATCGAACCAGGCATCTTCCGAACCATGACCAAGAACTACCATGGCAAAGTTTGGTAAGAATATTTCCAACCATCAAAAACTTTGGCTATGGACTTCTGCTTTGCCAACCAATAAGCCTTTCGGTAACTAATGGTGTAATTGAACCTTGACTGAACTTCCGCAATTATAGATTTTACCTTGATAGACGGGTCAGTCTCAACCATTGGCCTTATAGCCTCAGCAATTGTGTCCAAGTCAAACTTGAAATGATCCTGTAAAATCATTTCCATGGTGCATGTGTGCTTACCATTATATCTGCGTATGTCCCAACAACCTTTTTTTATATCAAGCTGGCTCGGATAAGCCAGTCGCACCCACGCCCATACGTCTTGCATTTTGCACAGAACGTTTGTGGCTCAGACTCATACATATTGTAGTCGACTCTTCTAGAGATAGTGTAACTTCTAATTACTGCGATGACTGACTTTCTAGAATTATATTCCATTCTGATCCTGAACTCCCTGTCCTCAAGATCAGCAACACCTACACAAAATAAAAATCGTCACTCATTGATCCATCTAAAATATAAATTAAGAAAAATGTATTATTCACTCATCACGTACCTATGTTTGCATATTCAGAGAATTCCGGTACATGCATGACGTTAAGATCCAACTTATGCATAAAAGGTGAAATATCCGTCGGTTGACTAACTACAGGAAGACCACTACATTCTCTGCTGCTGCCTCACCTCTTATATCACCATCCCTGTCTTCGTCGCCGACTTCATAAGTAGCTTCGAAGTCCTCTTAGCTATCATTGTTCATTCCTTCGTACACTTCAGCTCTATTATTCTCTATATCTGAATCATTTTGAATCACATCTTTCTGTATATTTTCAAACTCAACATACAGCTCAATCTTTAGTTGTTGCACTTGTAACACCTTATATTTTTAAAACTTTAATTATTGTTAATTTATTTTAAGTTATGATTTATTTATTAATTAAATTGAACTCATTATTTTTAGATATTATTTTAATAAAGTAATTAAATTAATTTGATAACTATTTGAATTTAATTAAATTCAGATTCTTATATATATTTTTATTATGATAAAATATTTTACATAATTGAAACTATAATTTTAGTAATTTATAAGTAATGAAAATTATATATATATATATATATATAATTTGATTAAATGATATTTTTAATTTAAAAATAGAGTTTAGTTAACGATATTATTATCAAGCTCGATATCCGCCGATATGAGTAAATATCGGTATTCTTTGGTGAACTTAGCTTTGCTAATGATTTATCGTATATCTTTTATCATTATGTTACCGATCTCATATATATTAGTAACTCATATATATTCTTACTTGTGTTTTAATATATCCAACTTTCATAGTTATCCGTTTAAGATATTTATAGTTTGAATCGTTGACTTAGTAGCCTTAACACGCGACACCCAATCCCTCATTAAACACATCATCACTTATCATTAATCATTATCATCAATCAGCCGTGCATGCTTCCTTTTTGGAGAAAGAAAAGAAAGGAAGGTCGTGAGAGAGAGAATGAGAAACCATGGAATATCCAACCTTCGGTGTTTGATTTTTTGAGCTTTGTAATTCCAATAAAAAATTTAATCCGATTAAAGTGTTCGTATCTTTCTCCTCTTCACGTTGACGTCACTTTTGTTCGGGAGAAGTTGCCAAAGGGAGCCACTGAACCTTCCATAGCCGCAGTCATGAGGAGCGTCGCCGTCGAGCTGCCGCGAGAAGAGTCAGACGAGATAGAGAGAGGACGCGATGGAGAATAGAGTAAGATGTGGTGGTTTCCTTCACCACCGTTGCAGCCATCAGAGCCGTCAAGAGCCGCCACCATTGCTATTTGAGGCTGATCGGAAGA